>NW_027279059.1:135000-297500 GCF_046629955.1 Centroberyx affinis | reverse complement strand
GGACAGACTGATGGGTTGATGCATCAGTCTCTCTCCTCCCTCTCTCTCTCTCTCTCTCTCTCCCTCTCTCTCTTTCTCTCTCCATCTCTCTCTCACACACACACACACACACACACACATGAAACACACACACCCTCCTCTCGTCCCCAGCTACCTGACCCTGCGACAGTTGCGTTTGCCTATTCGGTGTGGGTGAACTTTCAAAATGTTGCACGTAGAAGTATGCAAGATAGAATACACACTTGTTTAGCATGAGAGCATTGGTTTTAAAAGTGAAAACCGAATGATCTCACAGTTTGTTCCACGTCTATCTGCAGGGCGTTGAAACTTTCGACCCCCTGAATGGGCCGCACACCAACTCAGGGTCACTTTTTTTTAATTTTTCTGTTTCCCTTCAGTCTTAAATGCTAAGAGGGAGATCTCTCTATGATACACTTTGTCTCATTCCCTCCAGATCAACAGAGGTGGGATCTAAACAATCCAAGGGCTTTTAGCCTGTTTTTTTTTTTGTGTTGGAAAAAATAGAAAGGAAAAAAAATGGTGGTGAATCTACTGAACATATTGAATATATCGATTTTGTCGGTAACATCTTATTTGTCGTCTACCTTATATTTGCATTATAGAGAACGTGAAATAAAACAGTGATATGTTAATTGTGAACTTTATGTAAAAGTGACAAAGTTTAGAGTCTCGGAATATCAGCACAAAAAAAGTATTTTCGTGAAGAAGAAAATGTGAAAGATTTTTAACCGTCCATCTTTTCCCTTTGCCTGACCATAATAAAAAAAAAAAAAAAACACGAGGAGAGGATTGTTGTCGCAGTGTGTGGTGGGAACCCAGAAGAGGGTTTACAATGCTCAACCCTCCACTTTGTGTGAATAAATTAACCAGAAAGTTCCTGGTTCTGTAGCCCCTTTTCTGGTTCCCCACGGCAACAGTGTCGACTCGGTGTCTTTTCTAGTTGCTTGCTTGTTAGCCCTGCGTTCAGTTATGCTGTGTGACAGGAGGCGGTGACCGTGTCATGGCGGGTTACCAGGTGCTCTGACTCAACTGCGTTAGCCGTTGTCGCTTCTGGTTGCCGGTCTTCTCTGTACCTGCTGTTTTTTGTGCCTGTGCCTGCATCTCCCACGGGGGGGGGGAGAAAAAAAGGGGGATTTTGATTTTGCTGATTGGGGTTCCATGGCCTCTTAATTGCCATGAGCTCGCTTTGCGGTCGGCGACTGCATTGCCTGAGAGGATAATCGGTTTTTGATTACTCTGGTCTCCCTGTCGCCACTGACTCCACTCTGCTGGACAGAGCGGAGGCAGCCGGGGGGGAGATTCTCCGCACAGATCAGTTGTGTGTCTCGTTTTTTTCAAGCCGTCTTCATCCTCAAAATAACTGGGGGTTTTTTTACGCAACAGTTTCTCAATAACTCATACTTGTGTTTTTAAGAAGCTCCTATCAACAATAACACAAAGTAATAGCACAAAAGAGGAATGCTGCCTTGGCTTCAGCATGTGGTGTGGAGAGGCGCCTGCTGGGTGTTTGGTGTCGACACTGTAGAAAAGGAGAAATAAAATCCAAGGCGCTGTGCTCACAGAAATCATTCAGCTTCTATAAACTGCCATGGTGTCAGGAGTGGACTGTGATTGGTGTTTGGAGTCGATGTCAGTTTGTAACAGCTGGGAAGCGCAGGACCGACTGTCCAGGCTGAAATCCTATAAGTTAAAAAGCCTATTTTAGCCAGTAATGTTTTATTTAACTTTCTCTATGATAAGAGGCCCTTTGATTTATCTTCTTCTTTGTCTACTAATAATCAGTGTTAGGGAAAGTTACCTTTAAAAGTTTCTTTACTTCTTAAAAGTAACTTGTTAGAGTACTTTTGCGTTACCCACTTCATGAACTCTAAACCAGTGAGCTCTCTGAATCCACCGCATGTTTCCGGGCTCTTATTGGCGGTGAGAATGATTGACAGGAGGCAGGAGGCCACAGAGCGTTCGTCCTGTGTTGTGCCATTCAAACAAAGATTGAGAAATGTTTACATGTACATGAAAGCCAGCTGAGATGTAGAGCTTAACACACATACCAGCATGTGTTGTGTTTAGACGTTGCACAGCGTTGGGTGCTCCTTGTGTCTCGTAACCATACTGATGCTGTAGGAATGAGCAGTCACGGTAATGCCACTAATGTTTATGTAATGGAGGATTTACTGTATGTCTCCATTAAGAGGATGAATAATTAATCGATATGAATTTTAAGTCCCCCTGGTTGCTTTGGGTCAGATTACGTCCTGGTCCATAACAGTGTGTGTACAGTAACTGGTGTGTAATGTTAGGTGTTGAATCTCTGGGAGTCCAACCCAACAGAGAGTTTTCCTGCCTTGTAAATCTGCTGTTGCTCTTGTTGTTTTTGCTGTACATTTGTCACTCGTTCCTATCGCACATTTTTAAGGGACATTTTTTTTTTTTTTTTTTTTTCATTTGGGAGAAACGTAGTAGCTTCTTCATGGATTTAAATCTCTCTGAATACAAACCGGGCTGGCACATGTGCACCTGTTGCTTTCCTTTTTGTCTCGTCATGTTCAGATGACCACTGATGCCAACATGCTCCTTAATGGACTCGCTTTTCTAAAGACTGATGAACTCTCGCATTTTATTATTTTATTTGCCAAACTCTGTGTATATACGGTTCATATTCATATTCTCAGCTTGATAAACAGTTGAAGACAAATCCCAAATCCTGACGGGATTTACCTCCGTGCCTCAGTCGACTCCCAACACACATTACTGGGTCTGCTGCACCTCCCATTAACAATATAACAGCTGGAAATGGTGGACAATCACTGAAAAAAGAAAACAACAATCATATATAAATAGGATGGAAAGGATGGACATAAATAGTATGGGTACACTTTTTTTTTTGGCATTTTTTTGTCATAATATTGCAAGAAACTGACTGTGTAAGATTGTACGCTCTTAGAAAGGATGTGTCATTTTTAACACATCTGTGTTTCTTCTTTGGGACAACACACACTTGTGTTACTTGTCAACACAACATATGTTCATGACAATACATTTTAACACAACGTGTTATTAACATATCTTGTGTATAGTGTTATTGTGTGTTGTCAGACACACAGATGTGTTAAAAATGACACGTCCTTTCTAAGAGTGTATGAGATCATATGAAGAGTTTTGTTCTCATATACTGTAGCCATTTTGGAAGAAAAATCATTACCTAATTATTTTTAAAGCCTAATCATCACCCAAATATCCATGATCCAGTCTGTGAAATGTCAACCAAGGACTTAACCTACTTTCTAAGAATCACTACCGTTTGTTTTCATTTTGTGCTACAGTACCATCTATTTTATAAAAAATAAGTGATTACTTTCTCCAAATGGCAGATATCATCTTGCAACAAAACTCCTCATGTGTGATGGATTTGTGACGACAGTGTAACGAAGGCCTGAGTCACCACGGTGTACCGAGTCCACTCCACCCCAAGTTTCAAACTCCAGTCTACTACCTCCTCTGTATCTCCCCAAAGGGCATGTGAAGCATATATACACTCCTGTATTGTGACATGTATGCACTGTGATAGCATATATGCTTTGATGAAGTACTATTCATGTCTTTTGAAACATTAAACCCTATTGAGAAATCCGCCTTTTGTAATTTTGTTTGTTCAGGATTTCAGAGCGGTGCCAGATTTTTGCTCAATACCAAAATAAAAAAACCCCGGAATTCCAGCGATTACGAAAAACACCCGGAGGCCATGGAAGACAGATTTATATAATGACATCATGCTCGCTCGCATCGCTGTGTTGCTTGTCACCATGGCGATGATGACCTCGCTGCCTTGGGTAGCCTATAGATCTTCGCCTCTCTCTGGTTGACTGCGTTAACTGTGTGCATATGTGTGTGTGTACAGTGTGTGTGTGTGTGTGTTGTGCATGTGTGTCTTGGTACATTTATGTGTGTGTTGTGTGTCTTTGCATGTGATAGGAGATAACTGGGTACGTGTGTGTGTGTGTGTGTGTGTGTGTGTGTTCACATTTACAAAAAGCAAGGGCATAACTGTATTAATGATATGGACTTGAATGGGCAAGTGCTCTGTGTGCCTACAAGCATAAGTGTGTGTGCGCATGAGTGTGTGTGTGTATGTGTGCACGTGCGTTTGTGTCTGTGAATGAACATGCATAGAAGTACGCAACAGTGGAAGTAACTAATTACATTTACTCAGTAATTTTACCTTTACTTAAATACATTTTCACTGAAGTATTATACTTAACCACATTTTAAATCACATCCATTACAGAGTAGAGATTTTGTGGCTCTCCATTAGAGAAACTGGACCAACGTAAATTGATAAATTGTGAAGCCATTCGCAGTCAGAGGAGGAATCTGGCTTTATTTTGTTTGTGCACTTTATTTTGTAATTTCCAAATTTTCCAGTTGAAAAGAATCTAGTTTGATCTCTGTCTTCTCGTCCTTTTAGAATCACAGTAACTTCTACTCTGAGGACATTTTAAATCAGCTACGTTTTACTTTTATTTAAGTAGATTTTTACACCAGTACTTTTACTTCTACTTCAGTAAAATATCAGCAACATGACAATACTTATACTTGAGTAGATTGGTACTCTTATCCACATCTGCATACGTGTGTGTGTGTGTGTGTGCGTGTGGCGGCAGAGCATGGAGAGATCACAGCTAGTTCAAACAGATAGTTCGACTCCCTCTCTCTCTCTCTCTCTCTCTCTCTCTCTCTCTATCTCTCTCTCTCTCCTCTCCCGTCTCCTCTCTCACCCGTTCATCTCCCCTCCATTAAAACCCTCCATTAACACTTCAGACAGGACGCTCAGTACTGTATACCATGCCTATGCTTCCTGGAGTCACCTGACCTGCAACAGACAACCAAAGTCCAAAAATGTCTCCAAATAACAACTTATTGCCTCTGGTGGGTGTTTGTGTCAAATGTGTGTGTGTGTGTGTCTGTGTCTCTGGGCTTGTGTGTGTGTGTGTGTGTGTGTGTACTTATGGTCATGAAAATCCCCAAGCAATTTTCCTCTGTGGGTGTAACTGATGCTCATCCTCTATATTCTGTCACACTGCTTAAGAGTCTAGCGTTTCAACAAGGGCAGAGTACACCTCATAATGCAGCCATTGGTGGAAAATTGATAACTGCCTCACTGACAGGCTGCTATTAAAACGGTTCTTAGTTCAGTGTGAAAGGAGACTCTGGCCGGCGCTCTGCAGCCAATTACAGCGGGCGGTGAGCTCAGTGACGACACCGTGCCTAATTACAGTCAATGACTCTGCAATTACGTCCAATGACACCCAACGCCTCATAGGGCGACACTGTATGTTCCCAGCTATATGCAGCTAATGGCCCTGTAAGAATGTCTGCAACATGGTATGTACAGAATGTGCAAAAACATCTAGGGCAAACGGAAGGGAAAGATGATTAATCAAATGTTGCAGAAGAGTACTGTAAGTAATTTGAAATTGATCAAATTGATCCTGAAAATAGCCTAGTGTATTTACAGTTCTCAAACCTTAATTATAGGAGAATACCGGTGCCATTTAGTTCTAGCCCATTTACTTGTTTACATTTCCACCAATCAGTTTGAAATGTAATTAGATTTTCTGATTTTCAAAGACACGTTAAATAAAAAGACATGTGACAGTAAAGTTTGTAAGGCGATGTTTCTTTCCCCCAGGCAGTCTGGGGATTCAAACCAGCAGACTTTCTGGTTAAAACATGTTTCTCTAACCTCCAGGCAAGCCACTCCCAATATTGGTGGTTATCTGCCATTTAAAGCTTGGCCAGCTTTTTTCAGTTTACCATGACATCACCAGCATTATTACCAGCTCTCAGCTCTCAAAGGTCTGCTGGATGGTGTTTGATGTCTGGGAGCCTAGCAGGATGCCGGATCTAAAATGTCATTATCACAGGGGTCCTTCAGCAGGTGTGGTTTGGGTTCAGACAGAGACTGAACGGCTGGGTGTGACTGTCTGCGCTGCACATGTTCTGATCTGTTTGAGTTACAAGAGGACTTCACAGAAAATAGTAAAAAGTAATTCAATCTATATAATGTGGTATTGTGTGCAGTTTATGAGTCAGAAGTGAAGCAGGGACACCAACTTACAGACAACAGAGTTTTCATGGTACATACTGACACACATGGTACAAGGACAACAGGCCTCACGTTCGCAGATTAGAGTTTTAGTACAAACATTTATCAGAAATAATCTCATTGGCCTTGTTAAAAGTCAATGGGCAGAGCTAAGAAGACTGTTTTGGAGCACAAGTTAGCTAACTGGCAAACTTGAATGACAAAGAAGGAACTCTGGTCAAAAAATAAATGAAAAATATAAATTGGAAGAGGATTTCTTTTCATTTATGATGTTGGAAGGTCAGCAGCTAGCTAACTAGCTTACCTAGATAATCTAGTTTGAACCGAACTAGGGAGGTCAGCTAGGCTAACTAGCTAACCTAGATCAGTGGTTCTCAACCTTTTTCATATCAAGGACCCCTAATTTAGTCCACATAGGGCCACGGATGAGATGAGATTGATGAGATTTTGTCTCTCTGAGAATATTTTTACTGTCAGATATCATTTTGTCCAGAATTCCATGACTATCTGTACTGTAGGTAGAGAGATGACAGAGAAACTATGATCAAAACAGTCATTCTAAAATGACAAAAAAATGAAGTTTAACAAATCATCAATTTGCTGGGGACCCCCTGGAATGCCCTCAAGGACCCCCGGTGGTCCCCTGACCCCACGTTGAGAAGCACTGACCTAGATAACTTAGTATGCCTAGATTGTACTTTTTTGTTAGTATCCAGAACGCGAGGCTTCATAATATTAGCTTCCTCCTCTCTTACCTCTTGTCTATTTAACTTTTTCTCAATTTTATATTCATTTGATTCCACCAGTGACTCTACTGTCGACTAGTACAAGGTTTTACAGTGTCGGGACACTTATTATGGGCACATTTAGTGGCATTTCAGCCACTCAGCCAGGCTAAACAGCTGAGATAGAGGAGAGTCTTGCCAGTTGTCTGCCTCTTGTCTTGGCAGGTCTGCTGTTCTCAAACCGCTCACAACCAGTTAGTCCAAGGCTGCCAAATATCAGTTCTAGCCTGCATGTGTATCTAAGGCCGCTGATATGAGCAGCCAGCTGCTGGTATTTTCAAATCTTATCAGAAAAGACTTCATCCCTACCAAGGCCGAGGGAGCAGCCCATTTACAGAAAGAAGACTTCCCTTCTGCTTGCATTTAGTACCAAAACAACATCTGGAGTGCATTACAGTTCATATTGTAAAATATATAACAGATCACATCATATGGAACATTAAACTACCTCACTGTCCCACAGAAATGTTACCATACAGTTGCAATACTTGGCAGTGTGATCTCCTCCCTCAGTGGCAAATAGGTTAAAAAAATACAGCAATGTTAAGCAGGGTCCACTCCTTTAAACACAGTACATCCATTCACAATATGAGCAACTGACTCCAGTTTATTAATCAAATGAAGAATGTATGACACACGCACACACACACACACACACACACACACACACACACACACACACACACACACAAACTCAGTGCAAGAAATAAGAAATACAATAAAGCAATAGCAATTCAGTCAAGCATATTTCAAGAGCTATCAGTGAAACATGTGGCCAGTTTTGCAATACCAGCAGCATGCACACACACACACACACACACACACACACACAGTCTCTCTCTCTCTCTCTCTCTCTCTCTCTCTCACACACACACACACACACACACACACTCACACACACACACACACACACACACACACACACACTGCACATTTGCTTCATCTGGTCCAGTCACCCTATGTGCCTGGTTTGTGATATGCTAAACATTCTGTAAACATTATCCTGCGCATGGTTACTGTCACCATGGCAGCATGACAACAGCACTCGGCTCGGCCCCTCAAACACGGGACAGTAGTGTTATTTAATATTTGGCTACGCATGAGCACAGCATGTTTCTATCACATAATCCTGTCACACCGATGAAGACTTCTCCATGCGGCGCTCTTGACGCCCCTGTGCCGCTGAACGCAGCCCAGCTGTTGCTATGTTTTGGTCTTATCGCACAACAACAACAACAAAGGATAAAATGCTGCTGAAGAACAGTTTGACCTTGGTGCAACACCATGCACTCTGTCCACTTGCAGCATCACATGGGAGGAGAGAGCAGATGCTTTGCTGAGATTGAGGACACTTAGATCACATTAAGCAATTTCATCAAGTTAAGTAAGTCAGGGCAAATAGTCGGGTCCTGTTTATCTGGCTCTAACTGCAGAGCTTCACTCCAAAATGAGACTCGCACCGTTTTAACAATGGGAAAAACAGACTCATGCTCGCTCCATCTTGAGCCCTTTACTATTACTGTAAAATAGTAACATTTTTGAGGTTGTATTCATTCACATTTTTGAATGAACTGGGGAAGTTTTGGTAGTTAGAGAGACTGTCCCATGACTAAATGGACACAGTCAATATATCCAGCAGCAGCCATGCATCTTGTCTGAGCCTGCACATGCTCACTCACTGAAATTTGCTCTGGATTGTCTGCTAAGAGGCTAAAATGTATATGTAAATATTGCACAATAAACATCAGTTTTCTTTTCCAATATGGATATATGGCATTTTGGGATGAAACCAAACAAAAATCAACTTGTTTTCATCTCCTTTAGACGACTGCAACTTCCTCTCACATCTCCAGATCAGTCAGAATGCAGCAGCTGGGATTTTAACTTGTCCCAAGTTAGATTTAGAGTTGATTTTAAGATTTTATTGATCACATATAAAGCATGGCCGGTCTGACCCAAGCAAGCTGCACTGCAGACATTGCCTATCTCTCACTTCAGGACTAAAAACTGATTGCACTTTTGCCATCAGGCCCCTAAACTCCTTACAATGGACGTTTCTAAACTTGCTTTATACAATCTTTTTGATTTTTCCCACTTGTAATCTTGTGTTGTTTATCAGGTTATTTATTATTTTAATTACTTAATTACCTTTCTTGTGAATGATTCTGTTTTATCTCCTCCAGTTTCATCTTTTTATATGATTTACTATTTCTTGTTTTTATGCCTTTTTATAATGCACTTAAACTTATTAAAATTAAAAACGTTATTGTTATTATTGTTGTTGTTGTTGTTGTTGTTGTTGTGTTGATTACAAAAACAGATTTCTTACAAGGTGTTGTCACCTAACCCCCTGCAGGTACATCAAGTTCAAGTTCAAATTCCTTTTATTAGCACACTGTGCAGGAATTAGTTTCAGTGCATGTGGAAAAAATACTACAACATATAAAAAACTTGAGTGCAAATAATGAAATGAAAATAAACACAACAGGGCGGTGTTGGATTTTGAATCATTCCTTAAAATGCATGTTCCTTAAAGAATACAGTAGTCTTGCTTCTATGTAATATTTCTATTTTCCCCACTTGCAATCGTGTGGTTTCTTATGTTATGTTTCTAATTTATTTTTTAATCACTTTCCCAGTTTCCCAGTTTTTATCTCATCCTGCAGTTTTACATATTTTACTGTTTCTTGCTTTTATGCTTTTTTTAGGAAGCACTTTGTAAACTCTACTTTTAGACAACTGCCATATAAAGTTTATATTACTATTATTTTTTATCGTTGTTGATGTTGTGGTAGTGTTGATTACAAACCCAGATTTGTTGCAAGGAGTTGAAAACTGAAACTAAACCATTACAAGTATATCAAGTTCAAGTTCCTTTTTTTATTGCCACACAGCCAGCCTGGTGGAATTAGTTCCAGCGCATGTGAAAAATGACTCTGAAATCTCTGAAAACACAAAATGCAACAGAGAACATAAAACACAGCGGGACAGAGTGCAACAGCACCATACATTATAATATGCAGACTTATGCACAGATTGAAGGACTCGTACAGTATGAACACACAAGTACTGGCAAAGGAGCTGCTGTGTACCTGAGGCCTGTAATCTGACCACACGCACCACATATCTCTCTCTCTCTCTCTCTCTCTCTCTCTCTCTCTCTCTCATCTCTCTCTCTCTCTCTGCGTTTGCATTTTTCATCGTTTCCCGACGCTTCACACAGACGTGCAGCGCCATTGGCTCCTGGAAAGAGAAGCACTTGTCAAAACATCCATCACAGGGGGCGAAGCTGGGCTGAGCTGAGCTGGGCTGGCGCTTTCTTTTCGCCTGTGGAATCAAAGGAAGGTGTGTCTGCTGCCTCCAAGCCCCTTTGGAAACGTCCGGGAGAGGTGTTGGTGCCGTTACCATGGCAACGTAAACAGCAGGGTTCAAACACAGATTAAAGTGTGTGCGAAGATTACGTAAAGTGTGTGTGTGTGTGTGAGTGTGTAGGCATATATATATACAGGCACACATGCATTCTTGTGTTTCTTAAAAGCAAAGCAGAGTCTTCTTTCGTTGTGCATCTGCAACTCGGTGAAAAACGGTTTCAACTCGAAACACCCACTACTCACTTTGGGCTTGCAGTGTGTCAGCAGGCGTGTGTTTTATAAGTAAACGTAAGTGTGTGTTTTACGATGTCTCAGCAGTGTACAAATAAGTCAGTGTGTGTGTGTGTGTGTGAGAGAGCATGTGTGTACGTGTGTGTGTGTCATTACCTTGGGGGAAGTTAAGTTCTATTTAATCTGTCCTTGGCCCCACTTGAATTTTCCACTCACTGCCACATTGAAGGAGTCATCTCCCACTCATGAGTCCAAACACACACACTACACAGTACACACACACACACACACACACACACACACACAAACTGGAGCTCTGCAGGTATAACTGCTCCTCCAAATACCCAAGAACCCAAACTGCTCTTATATTGGACCCCTAAAATATTTTTTTTGCTCCACATCCGGAATGGATTCATTTTGTTATCTGCAGGTTTCAGGTCTTTGGAGCTGAAATGTCAGTTTTTTTTATTTGACCTAACATACAATAATATGCAATAGTTGGACAAAGTGCAGTTTAAATGGTTTCTCTGGTTCAATTTACACTCGCACCCATGCATTAGATATGTGTGGCAAGTTGGGGCCGCGAGCATCAGTCTGTTGGACTTGGCTCTGAAAGGAGAACAACCAGAACTGTTTTACTATTATTTGGTGCCAAAATAAAAGTCACAGAAGCGATCCAGAAGACTTCCTTACATAGACTGTTGGATTGCTGCAATTTGCAATTAGATTTTAAACATACCAGAATGCCTAAACCCAAATGACTCAATCTAGAAACTGTTTAGCTTGTTGCAGTTTCATCCAAGTCCATGTATGAGGATTCCTGGGAGTCCGGGTGTATATGTTATTTTGGGTCAGACGCAATATTTTGGATATGATAAAACAATAAAGAAAGCAGGAATCACCTGGAACAATGTTGAGAAAACAGAGCAGTGCAGGATGGGCTGGGGAAGCATGGTTGGGGCCATTTGTGCCACAAAAAGCCAAAAAGTGGTTTCCAGAACGTTTTAGACCATTTTTGATAACCTCAACACACACACACACACACACACACACACACACACACATATAGACGAGGAAGGAGAAGAAGGAGGCGTGCAATCAGCTAGAGAGAAAGAGAGAGAGAGAGATGAAAACAGAAACTGAGATTTAAAAAAAAAATAATAATAAAAAAAACACAGAGACAGAAAGATCTCTGCAAAGGTTTGGTTTTGATTCCCATTGGGGCCATGGCCGCCCATGCTGAAAATGTATGCACTTGCGGTATGTGAGGTGTTTTGGATGAGAGCGAGCATCAAAGGGCATATGCTAGAGGAGAGAGTCATGCGTGTGTCTGTGGTGACTGAGTTGCACAGATTTACATCAGAGGCAACGAAGCAGAAGAGAAGCTGAAGGTCTACCAACGTTCAAAGTCAACTCATGTAGCCTTCTGCTTTTTTTTCTTTGCCAAAAGTGTGTTTGTGCACTGAGCGATCAAGAGCGTCCCAGGGTGTCTCCTGCAAAATGAGGTTAATGTTGCTGCTCTCTGTAAAAGTTAGCACAATGATTCAGAAAGAAAAGGTCCGGAGTGCTCGGAAGTTCAAACAGGTGTGATGAAGGTGCTCGCTCTTTGGTAGGGAACACAAAAGTTCAAAAAAGAAGAAAGGTCCAAGGGACTCTTCTGGCAAAAAGTTTAAAAGCCTTTATTCAGATGGCTATTTCATGGTGAAATTCTAAAAAAACATAGACAAAGCTAATGCATGTTAAAATAGAACTGGGTTACGCATGGGTTGTAACCCAGTTCTATTTTAACATGCATTAGCCATCTGAATAAAGGCTTTTAAACTATTTGTCAGAAGAGTGCCTTGGACACAATGATTGTCGTGATCAGAGGTTTCACTGGAGATACCCCTGTTGCTGATATCTCCAGTGTAGGACAGTTACATATAATTCTGCACCAAGTCATATCTAACAACAAAATTCTCAGTTCTTTGGGATGCAGTGTTATTAAATGAGGTTCTGTGGTCTGATGAAGAGGTCCTAGATCGTTGGTGGGACCACCAGCGGTCCTTGAGGGGGTTCCTGGTGGTCCCCAGCAAATTGATGAATTGTTAACTTTTAGCATTATTTCATTTATTTCAGAAGTTAACACAACTAGAGAAGGTCCTATAAGAATCTATTTTGATAATCGTTTCACTGTTATCTCTACCTACAATACAGATAGTCATGGAATTCCGGACAAAATCATATCTAACAATAGCAGTACTCTAAAATGGAGGTCCGTGGCCCTAATGTGGACTAAATTAGGGGTCCTTGATATGGAAAAAGGTTGAGAATCACTGTCCTAGATCATGTGAAGAAAAGGTTGGGAAGCCCTTGCGGTAAACCGTCAACACTACATGTTCCAGAATCCTTTGCGGCGACGTCAGCGTGTGTGTGTGTGTGTGTGTGTGTGTGTGTGTGTGTGTGTTTTTTTTTTTCATCTACTAGCGTACGCTCACTACCAGAAGGGGAGAACGGGTCCGCGCTGTGTTTATGTTCAGATGCTCTCAACAAAGGACAGCAGCACAACGGAGAGCCTGTCATTTAAAAATAAAGCACAGTGGATATTTTCTCATATATGGTGAACAGTTATAACTTAGCACAGGAGGGGGACTACTAGCGCAAACCCTCATTCGCCTTATCCTTTTCTCTCTCGTTGTTTTTTTTTTTTTTTGTAACCCAGGCTGGAGAAATTCTTCACAAAATTGCCTTTTTCGTGTGTGTGTGTGTGTGTGTGTGTGTTAACGTTAGCCGGCGGTAGAGCGTTAGCTAGCTTGCTAGCCTCACCAAGTTGGAAAGCCAGCAGCTGGTGGAGAAGCTAGCAGCTCTCTGTCTCTCCCAGCCACACCGGAGACCTGGGGGAGAAAAAAAAAGGACCTCATCATTTACATCGCTGTAAGTAGCTGTTAAATGTTTACAAGCCTCACACTGTTTAATAAGAATAATAACGATATTATCGCAGCAAAATACACAGTGGTTGAACGTTAGCTTTAACGCTAGCCAGGCTTCAGTCCAGTGTTAATTGTTCTCTGTTCCAACCGTCACCTTTGTCCTGCCAGTCTGTCCGCGAGACCAGGAGCAGAATATTTTTTTTAACATCATTTTGTCTCAGCCGTTGGCATTTGTCAATGTCCAAAACACTCAGCAGGTAAGTCATCACAGCGCTATTGTGAGTGCTGATGCAAAGTGCTGATCTTTCTCAAGTGCACACACACACACACACACACACACACACACACACACACACACACACACACACACACACACACACACACCTGTTTTCTCCCCCCCCCCCCCTTCTTTAACTCCTTGGAAATCAGCAGCTCTATAAAGATAAGACTGCTGGTGGAGAATGACTGTTTCTTTCTGTATGTGTGTGTGTGTGTGTGTGTGAGAGAGAGATGGTGAGAGAGATGCGGTATTAGTTTACATCAATTCCAGTCTCCATGCTGACTTGTCAGTGTGTGTGTGTGTGTGTGTGTGTGTGTGTGTGTGTGCAGTTGGGGGGGGGTGGGGGTGGAAAATGGAACATTGCCTGATAAGGAATTAAGCAAATGCACAGATTCGCCGTTGCTAAAGCTTGATTGCCAGTTAATGACTCTCCCCTCCCTCGCCTCTCTATCTCCATCTCATTCTGTCTCTCACTCCCCCCTCCTCCTCCTCTCTTTCTCTTTCCCTTTCCCTTTCCCTTCCTCTCTCTCTGTGCCCCCCTCTCTCTTTCTCTCTCTCTTTCTCTATCTCGCTCGCTCAGTCTGGGTCGGTCAGCAGTGATGCGATAAGTCCTGCTGATAGAGATCTCACTGTGACTTCCCTTTCCCGTGTTGGAAATGTCACGATGAAGACAGAGAGGCATTAACTCCGTCCCTGCCTCGCTGCTGCTGCTGCTCACCGGGACACCACAGGCCTCGTTTCCATTGTCCGCTTGTCGGTGTGATGATTAATTAGGCTGGGAAAGTCAACTTTTTGAAATACTGGCTGTGGCGGCCGCTGGATTCTAGTTTACCAGTGAGCGATATTGATTTTTGTAGAATAGGACCTCCAAATGATGCTTGGTTACCTCCCAAAGTTATTAAATTTACCACTAATGAGGAAAAGTGCCAGCACTTATCTGATGGCTGGTGTGAACTGAAAGTTCAATAGAGAAAAAATTGGCTCCAAGCCTTGTTGCAACACTGTTATCTGCTAAAACAGTGTTATCCTGTTCTAGTCTTGTTTTATTATTATGCATGCTATTTAAAGTCTGCATTCTCCCAATACTATAAATGGCGATAACTTCTAACGTGAAGTGTCCCGTACACGCAGGTTTATCCGTGTAACAGAGAGGAGGGCGAGGGAGAATGTGTGTGTGCATGCACATTTGTCTGTGTGTGTGTGTGTGTGTTGCCCGCCTGCCTGTGCGCCGGCCTGTGTGTGTTCCCCAGCATGGTTTAGGGTCTCAGTTTCAGGGAGGAAACCGGAGCTCATGGTGTCAGACAGGGAGCGGGGAGAGAGAGCTCTGATGTCTTAATGGAGGCTCAGCGCTGCCTGTATCCTTAGTAACCCTGTCTGTGGGGACACGGCCGAGCCTCTCCGTCTCCGCCTGGGCCGGACAGTGTGTTGCTGCTGCTGCTGTGCTGGAATATAAAACCTCATAACTCCAATTTCGTCGATTTTTATGTTTTTGCTTCAATTAAAGCTTTACATGGCCCTTTTTAGGGGCTCAGCAAGTTTTATGACCCAGTAGGACTACAAAACCTATTTAAAAACCCTTAACAGAATTACAAAAATGCTGTCTGTCAATGTGGAAAGATGGCTTGCTCTCTCTAAATTCTTGATAAGTTTACTTTTTTGGAGACGGAAGGATTTGATTCAGCGGCAGCGTTATTGCATTCATATCCGTTGTGCAATATGAAAGAATGCAATATCTATACTGCAGTGGCTGCAATACACGCTTTTTTCATAATATGCACAAGCATCTGGTAGTTATGACTCCCTCAAGCCCATATATAGCCTACTATATAATATAAAGAGACTGGTGATCAGTGAAAAGTCCAAAGATATTCCCAGAATCTGTTTTATGGAGCACCTGGAAATGTTTCAAAACTCAGTTGTGCTGACTTAACAAAGTTTAATCTCATTTTTCTTCTTTTCCATTTCTTCTTTTTAATTCTGCTGTATAAAGCTAAAGTAGTACCACAAAAAGTTGGATTTGCCAAAAGAACCACCATTTGGTGCTATAAATAAAAAAAACCCTTTTTGAGGAATCTGTAGACTAAATTCCACAGAGGAATCAGCTTTGTATTCAAGTTAGACTTATACTGTGGGACAGACGATTTCAATAGGTCCACTTTCCAACATAACACACAACCCACTGCTTTCCCTCACACATCCTTTTTGTGATTTCTAGTCGGCACGACTGTATTGGCATGTGCTAGTAAAATGACAGTAGGTAGCTCCGATACATGACATGCAGAAGTTGAAGTTTGATTAAAATAGGAGCTGCTTGGTGCATCACTTGTATACCAAATTTACTGGTGGATCCTAACAATTCAGAAAAGGCCTTGAGTGATATTCTGATATTCTAAAAAGGCCACATTATAAGATCAGTGCCTTAAGCCTTATTCGCACAGAACTAGCTATTATGTAAGGACCTCATGTAATTTATAAATTACCTCCCAACCTCCACGTTTTATGAAACACATTTGCACCAGATTTTGAGATTTGCTAAAATAACTGGTGCCCTGGAAACAATAGTATGAGGTCAAGATTTTACAATTTGTCATTTCCTGTTTTAACAAAGCAAAACTTGAAGTTTATGCCTGAAATGCATTCAAAACCTCTATTTTTTAAGACAGGAGTCTCTGTTTTTTAAGACTGGAGGAAGGTGAAAATTGCGCGTCTAGAAGAAGAAGAAAAATGCCTAAAACAACTTACGGCAAAAGTTAGATTTTTACAACATTAGTATAATCAGGGGACCTCTGTCTTCACCAAAGCACTGTAGGTAATTAGTGCAGGAATCTTTACTGTAAAAATTACATACAGGCAGATTCGCACAGGATTAAAATCACTGATGATCTCTGCAGTTACTACAAATCACTGGATGCCCCCAGGTAATATTAGCCCCATGTGAATAGGGCTGTAGATTGAGTTTAGCATATTGGGGCTGAGTGGAACTGTACTTGTCTTGAGTATTAGTGGGCTTTGCTGAAAGGAAGTAGTTTAGAGCTGGAAAAAGCATGCCAGCGGTTGGTGATTGGTGATTCAGTTCTCGGTGTTGAGTGGGTATGCTTGAGATTCAAACCAACAAATCAACAGCATGCCAAATGGCTTCGCTCTTTGTGTGTGTGTGTGCATTTAAAGCTTTATGATGTGTGTGTGTGTGTCACATACAGGAGGCTTTTATTATGGGCAGTGTGTGTGTGTGTTTATGTTTGTGCGTGCACGTGTCAGTGGCGTGTGAGTTTCATCAGGGAGAGCCGGTGAGCTCGGCGGGGACCCGCGGGTGTAATCGCCGGCACAGTTGAGCAGCTTTCCCCCTGCTGTGTGTGAGGAGCTTGGCACCCGCCTCCCCGTCCAGCTTACTCTCCGCCGGGCTGGTAAACAGGCTGAAGTTTGTGGGGGGAGATTACGTCTGTCATGGAAAGTGGGTCAGACAGTGGGCACGTTTTTATGGCCCTGTTTCTGCGAGGTAGGGGGAAGAAGAGGGGGTGGGGGGGGTGGTGGGGGCATTAAACCGCCAGCGTTTTTCCATAGAGCTGCTGGAGCCGGACTGGGCTCGGTGCAATGCTTTCACACTCACGCTGTTGTCAGAATCAGAATCGCTTTGTTTCCCAGGTGCGCTAACAGGGGCATTCACACTGCAAGCGTCTTGGTTTGATGGGTCGCTCTATTGTGACCGATTGTGGGCGGGGCCAGAGGCTGCGATGGCATCTGTGTAGCGGTCTGAGTTTTGAACAGACAAATCATGCATTTTTGCTGCTCTGGTATTGTCTGTTTTGTCACGTCGTTTTAATAGATTACCATAGATGGCAAGAGCTAATTAGGTAGCATTAATCAAAAATAAACTGACAAATACACAATAAAATTACTTTCAAGCTTATCATCGACCCCAACGATGATTTGCGACGTTTAATAGTCTAGTAATTGTCTAATAATCTAATAATAGTTGTAGAGAACTGGGAAGCTTTGAATGGCTGTAATCAAATTCTCGTCCGTTTTGCACTTGCCAGGCGGAGCTGTTCATGAAGCAAAATCACATCGGTCGGGGAAACAAGGAAGCGCCCAAATCGGCTTGGCAGTTGATGGTCAGTGTCGGAGGAAAACCTCAGCTGTGGCCAAGTTTTCTCAGGGAACCAGGGAAACTCGGCTGACGTGCGGACGTCGCTGCCTTGTCAACAAGCTCGTCAGAGGAGTTTCCCCGGTCGCTTTGCTCTATAGGAAATGAATGGACTTCCAGTGACTTTTTGATCATGTTGCTCACAGCCAGGATGCATGATAAAGAGTCGGGAATTTGTCCTGGGTGGCAAAGGTGCAGAGGCACATCAACAACTTACTGTCACACCGGTGTTTCCGCCAGAATTTCATTGTCGTCAGGGTTTAAAAGCCTCTCAAACAGCATTTAGACCATCATGGGACACTTAAACTCTAATGAAACACTAATTACATTGTTTTAGGTGGGTTAGCACCTAAAACACCTTGTTTCTCTCTCTTTCTCTGAGTGCCTCCCCTCTCCATCACCCCGGCCTTCTTGATATCACTCTTCATAGAGACGACACTCGTGCTGTTTTGTCTCAGTTATGTTTTTTAAAGTTTATTTTAATGCCGTTTCTGTTTCATTAGGCAGTACACAGAAGAGAGTTGGGCTGCCCATTTTGTTCCCCAAATAATCGAGTCTAATAATTGTGATTTAATAATAATGAAGATCAAAATATCTAGTAAAATAATCAGAATTTCCACTTTCGCTATCATCATGCAGCCCTTGTAAAGAGAGACAGGAAAGATGGGTTACAGAGAGAAAGGATGATGATGAAACTAAAGCTGTACCAGATTTGATCCCACAGTGTTGTGATATAGACCTCCGAGCCTCTGGGACACTCTGTCTTCTCTCTCTTTGCTCTTCCTCTCCCTTCACTGCCTCCCTTCCTCTTCTTCTTCTTCTTTATCTCTCTCCGTCACCCAATCCTTCTTGATCTCCTTCCTCCCTAAGCTACCCAGTCATTGAAAGCAACACCAAGGCTTCTCTCCTGCTGCCAACACCTGAGTCAGAAAACTAGGGAGGAAAAACTGAAACACAGTGGGGCCGTTCAATCCCTCAAAAAAAAAACGTTAGGGAGTTCACCGTTCTATTTGGCAAGTTTATTACCTTAACGGTAAGCCGGCTGAATTCATGAATAGAATCCTTATTTGTAAATGTTAGTGGAGCTCTGAAAAAAAAATGCTGTACGTTAACGGCAGGGCAAACTCATGCAGTACACCGGCCACATTGGCAAGTACACCCCAACACTCACCAGCCACTTTTGCTACTTTACCAGCCAACTAGATTTTTAGAAGAGCAGGACCCCCGGATGATAATTCGTTACCTGCCAAAGTGGCTGGTAGAGCAGACAAACTTTCCAGACGCAGCTAAAATCTGTCAGCATTTGGCTGGTGGCTGATGTTCACGTCCCACTTTGAGTAATGTAAGCTTGGCATCCTAAAAAAAACAAAATGCCCCGTTCATTTTTCATCTTTCCATTGTGGGCACGGCTGCTCTTACTGTTTTGCTGCGAGCACATTAATTTCCCTTTTTAATGTCGTCTGAATCCTAGACCTTTACAAGCAGAAATTGAAAGCCCTATTGAGGTTAAACATAAAAAACAAAACAAAGGCGTTTATACTTTCCCTTGTTCAGCACTGAAAGCTCAGTGGCTTCTCAGTGCTCGGTTGTGTTACAGCGGACAAGTTGAAGGTGTGTGTGTGTGTGTGTTTGTGGGTGTGAGATACCATCACTGCATTTTCCCTGCTGTGTAGCTCGTCTATATGGGTGAATGCAACTGAAAGTGGACTCATAATTTATCACTTTCTCTTTCATCTACACACACAGACGCGCAGACCCACACATTCACATGCATTCACAGACCTGTGATTATCACCCCCACCCCTCCCCCCCCCCCCCCATCATGCATGATTGCCATTTCCTGCTTCACATTACCTCCCTTCCTGTGTCAAATGAGCTTGTGCACACACTTGCATACACAAACGGTCTAGTCTGTAACCTGTTGAGACTTCGGCTTCCCGCGAGGAACACTGCTTTGTCTGTGAATGAGGAGAAAGGCGAGGCAATAATTGTTAAGAGTTGAGAGTCCAACACATAATCCACAATCTGAAGGTCCTTGTGTTCAAATCGTATAACATAAACCAACCGGGTGCCGGAATTAGTAGAGTTTGTATTCCTTGAATCTGAGCGATAAACACAAAACGTGAAGCTGTTAAATGTATAAAAAAGACAAACATTAAGTCCCACCCATCTCCTAAAACATAAACCAAGTCTCTACTGGCTTAAAAAAGGAGGACTAGGAGGTAAAAAAAAAGAGAGCTAGAAGACTGTGAGGTGTGAGCAGTGCCAAAGCCCAATGGAAACCCCGCTTAAGACCGCATGTGGACAAACGATAAGCACTCGCTCGTCTCATTTGGCCCGACGAGAGGCTAATGATTACAAACTATTACCAGGTGCGGCACAATTAGACCCACACGGACCATTCTCCGACACTCCCCAGAGAGATGCAACCTGCACTAGCGCTACAACTGCGACCCAAACCGGAACGGACAGTGAACCAAGACTTGAATCGGCCTCAAGCACGACTGCGCCATGAAATGACAGCAGAAAACACTGGTCCTTTCCCTGACCCGTCCACCTGCTTTTTATTCTGACTTTAGCTAGATATCGTGATCAGAATCATTAATCAGGATCATTAAAATGATTTGGAGAACAGAATAGCTTTATACCACTTTTATACCACTTATTCCAGCATCGTGACTATTTTCAAAGGCAGTAGACGTTCTAAATTAAATTATGTAAATGTTTCAATCTTGGCAAATTCTACAAATCAAGTATTGGAACTATAATCACAATACACAATAACACTTGATTAATTGATTAGTAAATTCTTGATTAAAGCCCTGCTGTGGCTGCGCTGTCTCTTTCCTTTCTACAGTACAGGCCTGCAGCATGTGCTGCAGCATGAAACACACCTCTGTTGACCTCAAAAAAATTGCAATAATGAAGTCCCATCGGACATTTTGGTCAACATCAGTTATTCGAACCACGCAGCTCTACAAACATCTTTACATGTGGCTGAAATTAGATTTCTTAAATGATTATTGACGTGGGTAACACAGCAAATTAAAAAGGTTGTGTAATTTTTCCTATCGCTCTGAGCTCACAACATGCACACACACTGAACCTTACACATACTGTGTTGGTAGTGACTGTAGTATGCTTCTAGGAAGGTCACATTGTGTGCTGTGTGTACAATCAGGAGATGGCACTTTGCTCCAGAAGCCCTGTGTATATGTGTGTGTGTGTGTGTGTGTGTGTGTATGTGCCTGTCCACATGACCATGTACTTGAATGTCCAGTCCATATGCCTCCTACAGTGTACATGACTGCACAGCATGTCCTTGTTTGCAGGTGTACATGCGATTGTGTGTGCCACGCAGGCGAACATTTCTGTGTGTGTGTGTGTGTGTGTGTGTGTGTGTGTGCACGTATGTTTCTGTGCGTGCCAGCGCTTATGTGCTTGTATGTGTGTCTATGCGTGTGTGTTTTTGCATGTGCACGCATTTGTGTGTGTCTGTGTGTTGTTGCACATCCACCAACAGGGGCTGTTTGTTGTCTGTGTGTGTGTGTGTGTGTGTGTGTGTGTGTGTGTGTGTGTGTGTGTGTGTGTGATGGTCTGCATTCGTCCCACTGAATCATTGATGAGGCTGTAATTTGAACGCCAGCCCTCCTCTTTCATGCCCTCCCATCTGTCATCAGTTAGCCTCCTCCCAGTACTGCTTACCAGAAAACCAGTAGGCTCCACTGACAAAGCACAGACAACTGGCCTCCACTGGAAACTGGAAAAAAAAAAAAAAAACCCTGTCTGTTGCTGTTGTGCTTTTGTCCGCTTTGTAACTAACTGACACAATCACTTCTAGGCCCAACTGCAGCTTCGAGCACAGTGACATTTAACATTCATATTTTTGGCATTTAGCTGCTGATCTTATCCAGAGTGCAGGAAGGGGTTCAGTGTTGTGGCCAAGGACGCATGGCTGTCTGATGGCCACATTGGCTGCAGTGGGGATCGAATCTGTGACCTCTTGCTCATGGGACAGTCTCTCTAACTGCTGTGTCACCCTGCTGCCCCTCCTCCCTCCTCCCCCACATCTCTAGGCCTAACTGGATGTAGAACATTCAAGACTCTTTTCCCCAAAAACTACCCTGTAATTTTACTTCTAGTTCAGCTGGAACTTGCTGGCATGTGCGACGAGGCCAAATTGCGTTCATTCATGTTTTTTTTTTCCATAGATTTTAAGCAATAGTGGGCAGTACATTCCCCTTAACATTTATTTTCCTTTTACTGAGACAGATACCGTCGAAATCTTGAGAAAGCGAGTAGGGGAGACTCTGCAGGGTTTCTCGATCTTCAGAATGAGACCGCTTACAAAGAACTTCATAACTCACCAAGACACCAGTGGGTTTTAGGCGATGAAGAATTAGAATAGCTCTGAATACAAGGGAGTGAGAGCCTCATATCTTAACATTTGTCATGTTCTCGTCCTCCAGACAGTTTGTTTTTAACTGTTTTTGTCCAGCGGTCCTCTGTAAGTTACTTTGTGATGAAGCTGTTTGATTAAAAGCACTTTATAGATAAATTTGACTTCTAGAACAGAAGTCTCTTTTCAGTTGTGGTCGGAGGTTTACATACGTGTTGATTTACATGCACACTAATAATTTGATCTTAACCTGATTACAGCAATACTTTTATTATAGCATTGTACACTATAGTATGCATGTAAAGAAGTTGGAAGTCAAGTTTATCAGAGTTTAAAGTGCATGTAATAACATGGCTTCAGCACGCTTTTACGATGGCTAAAACAAAGGTCAGTTCAGTTAAAAGAAAAATAAACATGACAGAACCCCATGGCCCCGTTATTGGCTTGGATAGTAGACACAAAATCCCAACGTTAAGACTGTTTTGTGGAAACTCCTGAAGCATAGAGGCTGCTGTTTGCCTTCCTCATATTAGGGGCCCGTATGAATCTCAGGGGCCTGCTGTTAGTAATGTTCATTTCTTCCACTCTTCATATCAAATGGGGTTTATGATTATTTTTTTTGCCTCTATTTCAAGAATGTATGCTTATTCAGGCTACGCAGCCTGGGTTAGACTTGGGGAAGTCTGATTCACAGGGATAAAGTTGTTCACAGGAAACAAAACAGGAACCTCCACTGTTTTTAATTAGCCTATTCTTTCAAGGCTGATTTTCTTAGACAGTGTACAGCGGAGAGATTGGG
The DNA here is from genome assembly GCF_046629955.1 of Centroberyx affinis. Taxonomy (NCBI): domain Eukaryota; kingdom Metazoa; phylum Chordata; class Actinopteri; order Beryciformes; family Berycidae; genus Centroberyx; species Centroberyx affinis. The sequence continues at coordinate 274,458 of NW_027279059.1, read as the reverse complement.
ATGGCATGAGACAAAGGTCGTGAGTCAGATTCAAACCCACAATGACTTGAGCACCTGACATGCGTCCTAGTCCACTGATCCACCAGGCATCCTGACCCTGGGCAGGAGTCCAGCCGTCCAGCGCCTGAGGCGCCGACTGGCGACCCTGTTTTGGTGGGAACAGTCCTGGATCCTGGATTCAGTGGCCATGCCAGTCTCACAGAGCCTCCGGAGCAACTGGTAGTTTGTTTTGATGAGCTAATTTAATTCTCAGCAGGAATTTGGCGCTGAAGACTCCAGTCTGCTCTTGAGGAAGGGGGGCAGAGATGGGAGTGGTACAGCAGTGCGCTGCGAGATCTGGGCCTGCTTGCACTTAGCATATGTTTGAAGTTCAAAATGTATTTTTTTCCTGAAGGGGATTGGTTCTTTGGTCGATGTGTAATGTTCACAGTTTAAATTGGTGGCAAAGGTGTGATGTGTGTTGACCTAGTGGTATTTTTCCCATCCAAGTTTATGGAAGACTTCAGCATGTATCATCGTATCATCTTGGGGTTTGTTTTGCGTGAGGTCTAATGGCTGTTTAATGCCATCTTCTCTATTTTGATACAGTACATTTCCATCTCAACAACAACATAGCTCAGGTTTACATTCCTCTCCTTGTTTCTAACGCTCAAGTCCTTTTCCTGACCTGCTTCACATATTTCATGCCTTGCTGTTTATAGCTGATGAGTGTGAGTATTGTTGTGGCAACGCCTCCTCAGGTCAAGTGCTTGGCATCGGGCCCAAGTGGATTATTCTAATCGGCCTAGTTATCGACTACTCCTTTTTTCCGTCATAGTCACAGCTATAGAAGATCCTCTTATAGTGGCTCATCAAGGCTTAATATTGGCTCCTTTGGTCTAACATAGACCCTCTGTATTGCTAACAGCACATGGGGAAATGGCCTGCCTCATACACTAGTTTACCAGCTCTCTGGTGCAGGCTAATGGTTTCTGCAGAGAGCTCTCCCAGACACCAAATAGCCTGGAAGTCTGGTGATACGGTTTTATAGAAAGGGAGGAAATTGAACCTGCCACATGTGTAAAACTGACAGATGCACTGAAGGTAACATATTTTTTATTCGCCGTGTAAGAGAACGTGTTCACAACATCTGGAGTAGGCTGGATGTTCACAAAACGGCAAACTACGCAACAAGTTTGACTATTTTGGTTCAACTCACATTGTTTTTCAGGATAGTGGTGTGTTATTTTGGACTTAGCCGTAACTACTGCTTTGCTTGTCTTTGTGTGGGACAGCATGTGGTCTAAAGCTTACCTCCCCCTCGTCTCACAAAGGAGTTGTGTGTTCACCCACTTGTTCTGTATTTATCATAAGGTATGGTCACTCCAGTCTCATTCAGACTAGTTTGGTTGCTCACAGTAAAACGAATGAACCGCCACTGTTTGTCTGTCTGTCTGTTGTGTGTGTTCACTCCACCGTTCCTTATTCCTCTCTAAGCTATGTGTCGGGAAGCTCATGTGATTCTGGCATATGTTTCCATCCATCTTGGTGTAAATATTGGCTGGACCACACACACACACATAGAAACACACACACAGACACACACACACACACAGGCGAACACCTCCAGGGACCACTGAACATGAGAAGTGTACGGCCTATCTGTGAGTGGGTAGGGAATTGGGACTTCCTGTGTGCATCGACACGCTGACTCTGGGTAAATCACTTTGGAGCAGACTGGTGTGTTTTTATGTGTGTGTGTGTGTGTGTCTTGTCTGTCTCTCCGAGGAGGCTACAGGCTTGTCCGTGGCGAGACTGAGAAATGTTTCCTTGTTCCCAGTGGGTCCAGTATGTGTTATTCCATCAAAATGAGGCTGTATTTGAATCACACACATACTCACACACAAGCACGTACTGCTCGTCTCTTCCTTGTTGTCCGATCTCTCGTTCCAAAACATATTCCGGGAATTCACGCTCTGGTTCGTATTGATAATGCCGTCTTATCTGGCTGTGTACACTCAGCTGAGCTTCATGAGCTGTTATTCACGCTGCATTAATTTCCTCTAACGCTGCATCAGCTGTGAATTTCCCTGTCATAAGGTCCTCCGTGGGTTTTATAGTTTCTCTGGAAAGGGTCCGTGTATTCCAGTCTGCATTGTGGGTTTGTTTTGAAAAGACATGCCGCGCACAGCAGTTCCGAGTCTTGGTGTGCTCTGGAAAAGTGTGGATGGAAATGAATCTGATAATTTCCATGTTTTGAGAAGTTTTGACGTTTCACATTGTTGCTGTGAAGAATAGTCTTCAGCTACAGAGAGCGATTATGGTCCAGTTTACGGTTCCATCGATATTTTCAAATTCAGTCAAGAAATTAACGTCTGTAATTTTGAAATGGAAATTGTGTAGGAACCCTGTTTTTGAAATATAACTTCAGTTCACAGTATGATCTCAACCATAGAAATGGAGTGAGAAGCAGGTTGGAAAATTAACACCAGCCATCTGCCAAATGCTGGCAGATTTTGTCTGAAAATGTGTGCTCTCATCCAGCCACTTTGGCAGGTAACCAGCCGTCTTCTGGAACTTCTCTCTATTGGGAAAATCTATTGGCTGCTCTGGAGATGGATGACATAGTGAGTTCCCTGTCCTGATGAGTAAGATACATGACAGTCCTTAATCAGCCCCTTTTGACACTGTGGTGCAGCTGTAGATATTCGTTTTGACTTGGCCTACTTTTTCTACTGATTCAGCCTCTGTGGGCAGCAGTGGAGAGATGGGAGTTCTTGTGTCCAACCACAAATCTTGTTGTGTCCGACCACATGAGGATGGCCTTTCACATAATGAAGGATTTATGATTGTCGGCAGTTTACAGATTTACAAATTTTGTATGGATGTAATCATTCAGAGCATTTGAGAATTGAAGTACTGATCTGTGAGTCCTGATCAGCACATTAATCATCAAGACAGTTTTCTTTGGATCGGGGCCCAAAGCTAAGCAGAACCCTTCTCTAGGACTTCTGCATACATTTTGCAAAGATGACATACACATGATTGTACATTCATGCACATGGACACACACACACACACACACACACACACACACACACACACACACACACACACACACACCCTAACTGGAAAATCATTTTCCTCCCATGTCCCAGATGACTGGGATAGAATTCCTCACCTCCTTCCTCTTTTCTTTTCATGTTCTGCAATGCCGACTATCCATGTTCATCGATTAGACAAGCTTGACCAAGGAGTAGAGAGGAGGGAAGGTAGAAGGGAAGAGAGAAATGGGCGTCGAGTTTGTCAGCCCCCCCCCCCCCCCCCCCCCCCCCCCCCCAAGATCAATTTCCGAGTCATCGGGCTTCTAATCTTCACAATGTGCAAACCAATCCCTCCCCTCTGATCCCTCCATGCAACCCAACACACTGGAGACCGGACCTAGGGCGTCGGTAAACGAGCGTGTGCCCACACAGACGCACACGCACACACATGAATGCAAATCCACTAAATGAATAAATACCACAAACACACACACATGCACTACACACATGAGGATGCACACACGCATCAGCCTCCCACATAAAGCATGTGTTAGCCATAATTTGTAGTCTAACACATGCTTTGACTTGTTATTGTGTGCTGTTAAGATGAATTTGTTGTTTTTAAACAAGCGGCACTTATGAGGATGGGGTTTATGGTCAGACCCAGCAGTCTTCCCTTTTCCTACGACTATAAAACCCCCAGCATGATGTGCTGCATAATGCTCCAATTTAGACACCATTTGGAAAAACCATGAAAGGCATTCCAAGAAACTGTATGAAGCCTTTCATCTCACTCTCTTTCCCTCTGTCAGGCCCATAAACAGATGACTGGTGTCCAGATCCATGAGGCTTTTTTTATTCTGTGGTTTTTACCATGCCATCTGCGTCAGAGGTCACAGCTCGCATTTTATCTTCAAGGCATTTATCTGGAGTGACTTGCAATGAATGAGGCAGAAGTTGTTCAGCGTCTTGCTCAAGGAGACTTTGACAGGCTGCTCCAGAGGTTGAACCCGTGACCGTTTAGTTGCGGGACAGGCTCTCTAACCACCGGTCCACCTGCTGCCACGATTTGCCTGGCTCAGTTTGAATCTAGGCAGCTTGAAAATTAGCAGAACACATTCATATTAAACGATTTAACCCAATGCTCTTTATTTTTTTGAAGAGCTAACAATTTATGTAAAGCTCTCGCTTAGGCAAACAGCATGTCAGCTCTCACCGGAGGTTAAGAGATAGCAATTAGTCCCGCCCACTCATCGGATGTTGAGAGTAATGGCTTGGCACACTGGGCTCTGACTGACTGGCTGGGACACTTGCCGCAGCCTCTTTTCTCAATGAGAAATCATAATTTGGTCGAGAGCTATCATTTGGAGCGGAGGAACCTGTGGTCCGTCTCCGTGAAGCCTAGGCTGGCTGCCTGGCTGGCTGAATACTTGCTCGCTGGTTGGCTCTCCCACCAAGCAGCTGGTGTTTGTCACAGGAAGTAGGGCTTTCTGATTTGGGCCATTGACGTGGCTCTGCCTCCTCCCCCATAAAGGGCCACTCAGAGACGAGCGCTGTTGCTATCTAGAGATGGAGGTTGGCTTGCTGAACCATTCCTTCATCAAGCAGAATGCCCTTTTCACTCTTTTTCTACCGTTAAAAGACTGCTTTGCCTAACTGAAAGGCAAACACCTCTTAAATTAGAATGAATGGACTTTTCCGAGGCTTAATTTGCCTCTCTAATTGTAGATGTGTAGCTCCACCCCTCCAATTTAGGGTGGGGTCTCTGACTGAGGTTGATTTGTGGTAGTTGAAACAGTTACTCGTGAATGGGAGTCTCTCTTTTTTATGATGTTAAAACAGCCTTTGGCTCAAAGAAGGCAATGCCCTCACCACTCACAGATTAGAGGTCTTTAAAAGTCAAGTTTGTTGGCTGTGAACTTCTGACAGCAGTTTCCTATGCACTGCAACACGTTCCTCTAGTCTCTTGGGAGGAAAAAAGCGTGACACCATAAGTTTGCAGTTATACATCCCAAGAGGCTTTTTCACTGTTGTTCCACTGGGGATTTGACCGCAGCAATAATTAACCTCGACACTTTCCTTGAAGGCATGTGTCTTCAGGACACGAGCTTGAGCACATGGATATGAGGCCTTTCCTCATCCACTGAACAAAAAGACTTAACCTCCTTTCCAAACAGGACACAGGCCAAGTGCTTTGGAGTGCCTCTCGGGGTGGGAATTTGACAAAGGCATCTTTTGTTTGATGAGGTGAGGTCAGCCTGATACTTAGAAGCATGGGGTAGGTCAGCTGAGCATGGTCTACAGTCTCCTGTTTACTCCAAACCTGACATTTCACCTATTTACCATCTACCCGACCAAATACCTTTTTAGCAACAGTTTCCTGGAGTGCTCTAAGGTGACACATCCTCCTGAGTAGAAACATTTAGCAGATTTCAGAAGTGAAATGTATGACATGATGCTCATCATCCCTGATTTAAACGCCAAGTAGCATGTGTGCTCCTTTTTCAATTTTCTCATTTATTTTTAGGAGCACATACTAATAATATAAAATCAAACAAAAAAATACTAATAAAACTGCACCCTGTCTTGATGCATTACCTTGCAAGCATAGAGAGCATTCCATTAAGCACTTTATACAACTATCAAGTTGTCTATAAATCATTCTGGAGGAAGACTGTAGGGTAACTTGACTTGTAATGAGTTGACTGATTAGTGTAGTTTATTTGTGGTGATAAAACATAGCAAACAAAAGGGATAAAAACAGTGATAAATGCGGTGATACAGGCAAAATAAAAAATAAAAAACAACTCAAGGGGCTCACAGAACCATCTCCCCTCAAAGCAAATGAAAGAGAGAAACAAAGAAAACAACTACAACAAAAAACTGTATTGGTAGCAGAATCTAAAAGACAACCGAGACATGATGGCAGAAAATGATAGAACAACACTAAGATCAACGAAATGACAAGGGAGATAAAAATATATTAAAACAATGCAGGAAATGAAATCCTTGGGGGAGTGAGTGTGGTAATGAGTGAGAGGGTGTAGGCCGATGGTGGAGCTGAGGGTGTATATCCAGCAGCCAAGATCATGTTTTGACTTAATTACTGGCAGCTATATATATACAGCAAGACAATTCTCAACTGTACCAGCGATGAGACATGGGCGTCTCGTCTGGGACTGCCGCCTTGTGAGTAAACCATCTTCATTGTGAAACACTGAAATCCCTTTGTTGCCTATGCAGCCAGCAGCGACACAGTTGTCTAATACGCACAGTCTCTCACTGCTGAAGTCATGTCTGCAGGCTCTCTCCGAGTCTCTTTGCCAAAGGTGGCGTCTTGCTGTTGTGATTTACCTTTGAATGCAGGCGCTCCCTGTACATTTTGATATGGCGTTATTTATACAGAGTAATCCCTTGGGTTGGGTTCGTCAGTGTGCCACTTTACCGATACACAGGAACTGATGTAACTGTCCTTTATGCTATTATACCTGGACGAGCGCCTAGAAACATAGAAACCTGGCTTGGATGTCAGAGGAAGGAAGGAAGGGTGGGCGGGAGCAGGTTTGACACTGGCGTTACCAAAAAGGAAAGGTAACACAGAAACATGTCGCGTGCCATCTCTTCAAGTGAGCATCAAAGGCTTTTTTTTCCCCTTCCAAGCATTTTTGTAAGTTGTACTGGAAATTAATACCCACTCCCTCTTGTCACGGCTAACATACAGTAATATCATGTTTCCTGTAGTCAGGCCTTCCTCGTCTCCTAAATAAATAGGAAAGAGTCTCTTAGGTCGTGCTGCACTAGCGTTCCAATTTTTTTTATTGTAAGTGGATTTTTATTAGGTGCTTGGGTAGAGCACACAGGACGTGTGTGTGTGTGTGTGTGCGTTTGTTCGTGCGTTTGTTCTGCAGACTTGTAATAGTACATGCTCTTGATGCTCTTGCTGTTGATCCCGAAAGTATAAATTCTTTAATCACTTTACGGCCCTCCACAGAAGGTCAGAGTGCAGGGTTGGCTCCAGAATAGCACCCATGGTTACGGATTCAGAGTCTCCAGGACACTTCAGCAGGGCGGATGCTTGCTGTTAAGGGGCCTTGAACCCGGGCCTTCCAGTTGAATGATGGTCTCCCCACTAACTACCCCATCCTGTTGCCGATTTGCTGGTCCTGGCTGCTCAACGCCAGTGTCTCTCACAGCTGGCAACGTCCTGTGCCAGTTTGACCATTAATCTGTTCTGTGAGACTTCTCCGTCGGGCCAACCAGAGTTAGACCAAGCCTTTTTGTGAGGTTATGTTGAATCTATTAAAGTTAAAGCATAGTAACACACAGAATAAACCTTTATTGTTGCTGACGTTTCAGTCAGAAGACCTCCTTATGTATCATGCAGTAGGCAAGCACCTCAAAATATAGGTGTGCATTTTCCATAGCCTTTCTCAGTTCTGTTTAGGTTGTCAAGGAATGTCAATAGTATATTTCAAGACCTAATCTTGCCATTATTTCCTTGATAGCAGCCATAACCCAGTGTTATTAGAGAAAATATTTATCTGTCTCTTTGGTAGCAGGTTTGGCTTAAGGCCTACAACTAATCGGCCCGCTTTTTAACTGAGTGGGATAGTTGCTTAGAAATGAGCGCCTCCCTTTCAAGTGAGCCTCAGGCATGAAGATGGAAGAATATTGTTTTCACATTAAAGAAAACAGTACAACATAAATCTGATGGCATGTGTTCCATTGTGTACACATAAAACCAACTGTTTAGCCAAAATGTGTGAGCCCCGCCCTCCACCCCCATCGCCCATCTATTCGCAATAAACGGAACAAGCCGTTTGTCGCAAGGGACGCAGAGATGAAAAGACCGAGCGTTGAGGAGGAGGCAAGGCGGCGAGAGACTTGCTGTTTTTGGAAAAGGGCTGCTGTGAGCTTTTGAAAAACATGTGTGATTTCTGCTGCTCAGCATGGAACAGCTGGGGGGTCGAAGCCTCTCGCTATCGGCCCGCTCGCAGGGAACATGAAGGGTGTGAAAGGCCTGAAACCCTCAGAGCGTTTGAGGATGCGGCGAGAGCCAGCTATACGGGCTGATTAGGTATCTGATGACCTTCTCGACAAGGGTTGTGACAAAGATCACAGCAGCCACAAGTAATAAGATAAGCTTATTTTTCCTCCTCCCCTCACTTCTTCATTTTCACACATACAGATGCACACACTAACACAACTGAGGTCATTAACTTTGGCCTACATTTTGTTGGCTTTTAGTTGTCTGCATCTTTGCAAACACGACTGTACAAAAAGTCTTCTACTAGCAGGCAGTAGATCAGTAGCTCTTCACTTGAATGTTTTTAAACACATTTTGGAGATAATGGATCATTTTGCAGAAATGTGTGGGATTCTAATATTCCAATGATCAAATTACAAAAAAAACCCCATCTCTTAATTTCCCATGTTTCCTTGTTTTGTGAAGGACCGGAAGTGCAAGAAACCAAACCAAATGGATTAGTTTTCAACCGGTGATCTGCTACAAACCTGCTATTCAAATGTTAAAGATTAAATGATAATTCTGATTATTTTGCTAGATATTTTCATCATGATAATCAAATTGTTGACCATGGGCTTTTGATTATGCTCTTGATGATTTGTGCAACAACATTTTACTGCACTTTTGGCATGACAACATCTTGATTGTTTTTAACAAAAGCAAGAAATATTTTTCAGTATTAATATTAACAAAAAACTATAATTATGATATACCATTAATTGCTTAGCCCTAAAGAAGACGTCCAGTTTGTATTGACATTTCACAAAACGATGGATGCTCTTTCAATCCATATATCTGTCCTGTGTGTCTAGCAAACCAGAGATTCTCCATCCCCTCTCGGTCACAACTCACTCACTCCTGTACCTGTTATTATTTATTGATCTGATGACCCACTTTACCGGGGGGAGTATCACTAGCACTGCCCAGTAGATGCTGTCCTAGCACTGGGCAGCGAGCCAACACAGAGGAAAAAAGTCGCCGCTCAAAGTGAGGCCCTGGTTTTCTTTTCAGCCTAATCAGCCTCTCCTCTCCTTGCCTGACCTGGTGTCTGATGTGTGTTTTTTTCTGCTCTCTCAAGGTCTGGCCCCATTTGCTGAAGTTTGTGATTCTACTTTTGTCGATCCCGTGTTTTCCTTTTTGATCTGTTTTTGTGAGCGTTTCCTGTAAAGCACTTTGTGGCAATCCTGTTTGCCAAAAGCACTACATCGCTAAACTTGTCTTGAGATCGTCTTCGGTTCGCTGCTAGTGATTTCCAGTCTCAAACTGGGTTCTAGCCCAATAACACATCATCCTTTGCACTTTGTCCTTGGCCACGTCTCTCTTGGAAATGAAGGTTTTTAATCTCATTGGAACCACTTGGTCGAAGCTTGAAGTCGGGGGGGGGGGCTAAACATCCTTCAATGACTAAATTGTGCAGTAAATTATTGCCAACTGTATACTGTCTTATTTTTGCAGGTGTCAGGTGTTCTTCGGTGTTGTCACTTGTACCATTAGCTTAAGGCCTTAGGCCAGTGGTTCTTGGCTGCTTATGTATCAGGACCTGAATTTTGCCTCGGTCATGAAGTGGACTTGATTGGGTAACACAATATTCCCCTCTCTGGGTTCCTCTTTGTCCATGGCCCTGTCAGAGTATCTCATGACCCACTTTTGGGTCCTGACCCACCAGCCGAGAAACGCCGCCTCAGGTTAAATCATGGTTTTCCACAGAGCCATGCCTTGTGAATCTGAAAGTGTGTCACCCTTTGACTCACCTGACGCCAGCCTTTTCCAGCAGGTCCCACCTTCTAACCCAACATGACCCCATTGTCCAGGACTCAAACCCTGCTGAGAACTCTATTATTACTCAGGGAAACGACACGGTGGATTGACGCAGGCTCCATTTCCGAGGGCATGGCTATGTGTTGCTCTTTGGAAAGTGCTAAACTAGGACAATTTCACTGGTAGCACACTGAAGCTCCGCCGGCAATGCACTCAAAAGGAGAACTGCAGCTGTTCCCCTAAGCTGTTTTCTTCAATGTTCATATGAAGAGAGTGTGTGTGTGTGTGTTTGTGTTTCTCTCTCTGTGTGTCTGCCTGTACTTTTGTTTGTGTCATCTGTCGCGTTCTGTTGGCAACCGGTGGAGATGGCAGGTGTCGTCCGTGCCGCCTGGCAGCAGAGTTTTACGAGCGTTCTGGTCAGTGTGAGGCTGCTACTCCTGCTGTCAGCAAGCTACTCCGTCACAAGCCGCGACCCCGGCTCGCCCCGGCCGCTCGCACCCAGCTCCGGATCTATTGTTGTAGGACTGTGTGTCTCGGTAGCTAAGCAGCAGTTGGCAAGCGGCCACACCGAGCTCTGTGTCATGCAGAGTTGCCGAGGCTGAGAGCTTAGTCAGGATCAGACATACACACACACACACACACTCTCTCTCTCTCTCTCTCTCTCTCTCTCTCTCTCTCTCTCTCTCTCTCATCTCACACTCACACTCACACACACACACACACACACACACACAATACACAGTCAAACAATATACACACACACCCATATGTAATACACATGCAGTAGACTTACACAAATGCACAAAATACACATGGACACAGTGTGTGAGGGAAGCATGCCCTGGGTGTAGTGAAATGTTTTTTTGCACTTTGGTCCCCATGATGAACCTATCTCTCTCTCTTTCAAACACATACATACACACATATACACACTTAGACAAACAGCTGGTCTCCCATGACAACAGGTAGGAATGAGGAGGGAGGAATGGTATGGAGGGGGTGAAAAGCAGGAAATGAGTGAGGCAGGGAAGGAAGAAAGGAAAACAGGCAACTCATCAGGGCAGAAGGTTACTCGACTGACTGGCCACACCTGTCAGGGGGGAAAATGGATTGAGAGAGGGGTGGGGGGGCAGTCGAAGAGAATTGACTGTGTGTGTGTGTGTGTAAGTGTACTCAATTTGGTTGACACCTTCATCCAAAGTGCCTTACAGTACTGCGAGTGCTTACATTTTTATAGCATGGGTGGTCCTAGTAGAAATTTAAACCTCCACCCTTGCTTGAGCTACACCATGGCTCTTTTGGATATGGCAAGGTTTGGCACTTGCCATACCCTAGCCTAAGGGAGTATAAATTGGAGCTTCTAGTTTTTGTCTCATTTCAATTTCACCTTCATTATCATGATAATCGAGAGCAAAAATTGCCAGAAATCTACTTGGAAGTCACATTAACACATCAGGAACATTTTCAGAATCAACATTCCCTTTAAGCTCTGTGCGTAGCAAGATAGTTTGGTGACATGCACTCTTAACCAAAAAGAGTTCTATATAGTACCAGCATAAAATGGTTCTTCAGGCTTGTACCATAGCAGAACCCTTGTTGGTGTGGTAAAGAACCTTTTAAGAAAGGTTCTCTATGAAAACCTCTATAGGTTCTTTGTAGAAACTTTGAAGAACACATCAAATGTTCCAAATCGGCAGTATTAAAAGAACGTCTTAAGAATACCGGGCCCTTTATTCGGATGTGCCATTTTTATTCTAACAAATCAGAACGTTTTTAGTCATTAAGTTATAGAACCACCTCCTAACCATAGAAGCTTTGAAGAACTCTTTTTTTTTTTGTGCGTTTTTTACATGAACCAAATAAGCTAATATCCTGGCAGGCATCCATAATCGGTCCACTTATCCCTGTGCAGAAATCTAGTCGATATAAGCGGGTTTCGAAGTTTTAATGACAAATGATATTATATGCATGGCACTTTGCCATATGTTGGGGTTTAGTGAATTAATGGCCCTGAACTTCACAGGAGAAAGAAAGAGGGAAGGGTGTTGGTGATCGAAGCCTGTGTGAGAGGGAACTTGGGGAACAGAGTAGAGTAGAGTAGAGACGGGAAGGGTAATTCAGCACTCTGGACACGTGTTCAATAGCATGACCCACAGCAGTTTGCACCTATTTTTCATTTGGTCTTCAGACTCTGGATCCATAGGGAAAAATCAATCGCTGGCAAGTCAGCCAAATGTTCCCCCGATGCAACTGTGTGCAAACGGGGTGTTTTACATGCACACAACATACTCTGTTTTAATATGCACCTCCGATGCTCTGTGTGTGTGTGTGCGTGTGTGTGTGTGAGAACCTGCGATTAACCTCTTGTCAGGGGACCAGGTGTGGCTCAGGCTTGCATCCAGTTTTGCAGTTTGAACACACCCATCTCCACCTACCTCCCCATTCTCCCTGCTCGCTCTTCCACGTCTTCCGTTTTTGCTTTATTTTTTTTGCCTCCATGCAGAATAATCCTTCCCCAAGGCCATGTTTACCGTCTTCCGTCAATAAAACCAAAAAGATTCACGACCTTGCTCCTGCCGCTTAGCGTTTGACTGCTGAAATCTGTTTAGAAACGTCAATACGGGGTTACTGGAGGAAGTAAACAAACTGCTTGTATAACTTAAATACGTTACGAATGGATGAACCTCGGTGTGATTTCTGCGTTGACTAAACACTGTGTTTGCTCTGTCTGGTTTGTTTTTTTCTTGCGCGGCCTTCAAGACAAATTCCCTTGGGACTAATAAAAAGATCTGTTCCCTCTCTCACTTATTATTCCTCGTTTCACCTCCACCCTCTTCTCTCTCTCCCTCCCTCTCGCTGTGTGTGTGTGTGATGAGGTCTGTTAGAAGCTGTTTATAGTTCATGGAGCTTTACTGAAGTGCCGGTGTGAAAAACTGAATATAGATCCACTGAGTGAGTTAACACACCGGGAAGAAGTCATCGGCAGGTGAAACAGATACGTCGCTCAAGGTCTCACTGTGTGATTTCTCCCAGTGTGTGTGATTTCTTCTCCTTGCCCTGATGAAGAGCTTATGGTTGAAAATCTCAGTTTTGTTTTGTTTTTTTTACACAAATCACCTGTTTGGGGTTTGAACATGTAGGCTAACCTTTCAGTTGCGGGGCATTGTCTCTAACCACCAGGCCACCCATGTATGAACCCGCAACTCTCCGCTTGACATCATTGCTCAGTAATGTAGTGGAAGTTAAAGGTGATAAGACATAAGACATCCAAGCTTTATTTTGTCATGGCATTCAGGCTAACTGATTCTCTAATAATGATTTTTTGCCCCAGGCTTTGTCTTTGAATTCCTGAAATGTCCTATTCCTTTATTTTCCTACCAGTATCCCCCTAGGAGTCTTTAGGCTACGCCATGTTTTCGTTTTGCCAAGCTGTATTTAACACTACACAATGAAATCAGTTGAGGGACAAATTCAAACTCATTAATTCTCAATAACCGTCAGACCAAAACAGTTTCTGCAAGACTGTTTACCGTTTTGGGATATATGAGATTATGCTTAAAACAATTCAGTTGTTTTGTTGATTACATTTCTGATCACCAGCCAAACACTTCTAAATTTTGGCTGAGGCTGGTGAAATTCTGTACTTCACCAGCCATCTTGCCAGGTAACCTGACTGTGACGGAGGTCCTGTTCTGTTCTAAAAAAAAATCTAGTTGGCTGGTAAAATGGTGAAAGTGGCTGGTTTGAGTTGCATCAGCTGCTGTGGCTGGTAGACAAATGTGTTTTTTTCATCCCCTGATATGAGTCTCTGTCTATCTCTCTTTCACACATTGAGGTACAGAAGTGTTTTTCTGTGAAGCCTTTCCAGGAAAATGCCGCTACACTCTGTATAAAAGGGCATTATGTTTTCTTTCTGCCAGACAAACTTCCTGTTTCTGAGTAGAAAGTGGTAGAGTGTGTGTGTGTGTATGTAAAGTGGTTGAAAGTGTGTGTGTATGTAAAGTGGTTGATAGTGCGTGTGTGTGTGTGTGTGTGTGGCTGTGCCTCAGTGTCTGTGTGCACACCGAGTGCAAAGATGCAATGGAGGTGTGATTGACAGATTGGTCAGAGTGATTGGCACCGTATGTTTTGGGGGGCGGGGACACCGGTGAAAAGCGAAGGCTCCTGTTTCCTGTCAACACACTGACTATTAATAGAATCAGAGTCAGTTTAATCGCCAAGTACAATAACAGGAATTTGTCTTGGAAACATTTATATGGAGAAATATTGACAACATATTGAGTTTCGCAGTATATACTGACACACATGGTACAAGGGCAACAGCACCTCTCATACACTTCAAAGTAGGGCTGGGCGATAATTCAATATCATCATTTATCGTCTTTCAGTGAAATCATATCGTGATGATATGACCCGTGACACACATTTCTGCTGTCTAAATTGATGATGACAAGCAAATTTTACTTAAAAACTGATAAAATAAGGTATAGTAGGAATATTATTTGAAAATTTCAGTTTTGTTTGACACGACACCTAACGTCACCATTCGGTTCAATGAGATGAACATTCATTTGATTATTTAATGTGATTTTGCATATGTGAACCATATCGTGATATATATTGATATTGAGAAAAATCCTTTGATTATCATGATATTGATTTCAACCATATCGCCCAGCCCTACTTCAAAGGGAACAGAACAGAGTATTGACAGTAGACTATAAATACCACCCTTTTATATCTGTTCAGCCTTCTATATGTACAGTATGTGTGTAATCTTGAGAAAACTGCCATTATACAACAGGTAGTTCTGACCAAGCAATCTGATTGGTCAACTAGACATTTAGAACGTGATCAAATCAGCATGACAGCACACCTAGCCGTGCTCATCACTAAATATTACTCCGCCATATATTATCATACAGTATATTTAAATATAACTGTTCAGCCTTGATGTTACCAGACGCTCTGGCGTCCTCCATCAGCTGTGCCGGTGAGTCGGTGACACGGCGCTACTATCTTAAAAATACATGTGAAGTTCGCGGACCTAGTAGCTAAATCTGTCCATGGAAAAATTATTTTTTTTCAGCAGATATCTTAGTTACAACAAGATTGAGCTAGTGAGGCAGTTTTGTGTTTATATGTGTGGCATTTAATTTGGGAAATCCCACGATCTCTAGAAAGCATTAGCTCAAGTTGGCTGGCTGACTCAACAGAGACTAGAAATCGTCTCTGTTGCAGGTCGTTACTAACGGTCGGCCTACTTGCTGGAGTAGTAAACTAGGTTTCATTACATAGGAGTCTACTGACATGACTGATTGTTTTCCAGTTATTAGTCAGACCCCGTGTATTTCCAGGGAAACGGAGATAACACTAGCAAAACGTGTTTTATTTTGAGAGTGAATTGCCCCACAGTATGAATACATTTTGATTGTATCTTTTATTTTGATGGTAAACGCAATATTACACTCCAGGGTGTGCTTTACCGTCATTATTGGCACGACAGTGATGCGGTCCGTAAGCATCACTGAAGTAATAATGACGGTAAAGCACACCCTCTCGTCTAATATTGCTTAACTGAAAGCCGAGGTGTTCATTTGTAAAGCCTGTGCACGCTATCCGTCTTGATCCGTGTCTGATTGTTTATGCCTGCCTACGTGCAAAACCCTAACTAGCAAGTGTCCAAGCTTGCTGACGTGTCCAAGCTGAACACAAATTAATCTTTGATTGAACCCCGTTCGAAATTGCAACATAAAAGACATAAAAAAAAGACATGAAGAACTTGCCCAGAATGTTTTTGTTGCTGTTAAATGGAATGTGTTAAATATAATTTAGGTGTGTTTGACGTAAGCCAAATTTGCATTACACAAAGTAATCTTAACAACAATTGGGCTTATTGCAATGCATTTGAAATCCATTCAGACAATGGTGATAAAAGATCACAGTCGGAAAAAAAAAAACGTTCATTTTAGCATCTGTTTGGGCCAATCTTCGCATCTCAACAAATGTTACTTTCACACGGGACATTTGGCATCAATTCAGACAAGTGTGCATTGAAACCACCTAGGTTGCTTTGTTGTAGGCATTTCTCAAAACCTTTTGAAGCAGTGTGTACAAGTTTCTTTGATTGTCAGCGGGTGATTTTTATCTGTCAAAAGGTCAACTACTTTCAACTTCTTGGACGGACTGGGCTGCGATATTTTCTCGCGCTGCCTAGTCTGCTAGTCTGTTTTTTTTTTTTGACGTATCACAAATGCTCATGTGAACGCCGCCTCAGGCCCCCGTTCTGAACAGCGCTCCGGTCTGACTGTGATATTTACTTGGAAGCCCTCCGTCTGAACTTCTCCCACTCAGTCCGGTGGGAGTGTATCAGCCTATCCTGCCGTTCCACTGATCTATGCTCAGTGAGAGTGATGGGGAACAAAGCCCCCACCCATCCCACCCTCCACACCCACACACCCACACACACACACACCCGACATCAAAACACTCTACTTCCCATGCTTTATTCATGTGTGGCTCTTCGTTCTCTCGGCAAAGAGGCACTCTGGGAATTGTAGGAGGAACACTCTGCTTCGTTTGAGAAGGAAGGACTGCCTTGAAGTGTGAAGAGATGATGTTCGCGTTTCTTTTAAACCCTCTCTCTCTCTTTTTTTTTTTTTTTTTAAAGATTTGTATCTATGGCATATTTCTGTTCTGCTTTTTTTTGTATAGTGTGCAGTGTGTGGGAGAGGGGGTGACATATGAGAGAGGTTGTGAAAAGTCAAACTCGAACTCGTGATGTCGCGGCTGCACGGGATGCTCCTCAGCTCGCCGGGACAGGAAGTCCATCCTCTCCTGTTTCTCATGCCTCCTTTTCTCACATGCTCTCTTTCTCTCTGACTTCCTGTGTACTTTCGTGAGCTGTGTGTGTGTGTGTGTGTGTGTGTGTGTGTGTGTGTGTGTATTTGAGTCACTTGTACTTGAAGTCAGCATTTACTGACACCCACCTCAACCTGCAAGAAGAATAGGTCACACGCACAGCCGACCTGACTTAGTCATGGCCGTCGCATTATAATGAAGGCCACGCTGTTCGAAAACGTTGTAATAAAGCTTTGGGAGCTTGAAATGTGTGTGGGTGTGCGGTCGTGTTTTTCCATTTGTACCTGTGTAGCCCACATGAAACCATAAAAAACTACTTCAGCTTCTCTCAAATGGGACAGTAGTCGCACCAAAGGAGACAGAGTGCTGTAGTGGTTTGGGAAACCGTCGCACAACCCGAAGGTCACAGGTCTGATCCCCGCAACAGTCAGTGAGTATTGAGTATATTGAGTCAGTGAGTGACATGATTTCTCTGAATAATCCGGTTTACATGGAATTAGGGCTGAACGATTTTGAAAAAATATCTAATTGCGATTATTTTGACTGATATTGCAATTGCGATGTGATTTGCCATATTAGAGGGAATGATAATTTTTACATAATTTTTCTCATTTTCATTGAAAAATGTATTAAAATGATTATGGTGTGATTTTTGCGGGGATCTGTACCAAACAAAGATGTTTTCTTAAGTCTGTAATTGTTCAGCCCTATATGGAATCATTTGAAGATCGGTAGGGCTGGGCGATAATTCTATATTATCGTTTATTGTCTTTCAGTGGAATCAAATCGTGATAATATGGTGATTTTGGGATGTTGTTACACACAATTCTGCTATCTAAATTGATAACAAGCAAATTGTATTTAAGAAGGACATTTTAAGGTTTAAAGTTTTGTTCGACATTTTCTTTTACTTTAACATTACCATGCGGTTCAGTGGGATGAGCATTAATTTGATTGATATGGAATTTTGCAAACGTGAGCCATATTGATATCAAAAACAATCTCTAAGATTGTGATATTGATTTCAACCAAATCGCCCAGCCCTAATAATTGGTCTACCGTTCGTCACTCCACTCCACTGCACTGCACCATGCTGTGTGCTTTGTAAATACAACATCTGGGTCGCTGCATCTGATGACCGACATTTAGTTTTAAAAAGCTGAAAGAAATCAAATCACATGCTCTGATAAATTGAAAGATTGAGCAGAAAACTAGGTGTGTTAACTGGGTTATGCTTACTCTGATTATGACCTTAACTCCATTTAAGATAATCAGATAAAGGCGTTCACATGACAGTTTCATTAGTCAAGTACATTGCCTTAATCGTGTGATTGAATTATTAGTGTGGGTGTAAACGTATTCAGTGTGTCCTGTTGAAGTGCCGATGAGCAAAACCCTGACTGGAGGTTCACTCATTTAAAGTCACTCTGGATAAGAGTGTCTTGCTTGCAATGTAAGGCAGGGAAGAATTGACTATAGGGCTTTAGAAAAACCCCATTGTGGTTAATTTGTTTTTCTGCCATTTTTTCCACTGGGCGCTGATGACCTTGTTTGAAACTGCCTGTGACTAAGAGCTGTGATAATGGTTGGACTGTCTGTGGGCGTTTATATTGACACAGACCAGAATCAGCAAATTCCGTCAAGAAATTAAAACCTGGGCTGCGTTCGGAATGGTTCACTCATTCCCTCACTCACTATTCCCCATGTAGTGTTTATCATATAGTGAACTATATGGGCAACGACCAAACGAAATTTCGGACACTACAGTAAATATAATTGCGTCAAAAAAATGCGCTGGATATTCGTGTGACGCACCGGGACGCGCCCAGCATCACGTAAATAAACCAAGCATCATGACAGCAGGTTGAAATGGACTCAGGTCGTATTGATTTTGACAAGTTTTCAACATTAAATTACAAATAAATTGTTGAAATTCTAATCATGTGCAAGTGTGGTTTTGTCAACTTTGGTGCCGTCTGCTAATGACAGCAAGCTGTTTTGGTTTGGTGAACAAGCTTGTGAGCTAATGACTAGCAGAAGCTTTCATATCACCTCCTGTCCTGTATTGGTGGATAAAGTAGTCAGCTGACCTGTAATGATGATTCCTGCAGTGTTGCTGCTCTTGGTTCAAAACGGAGGCAACTCGAATGAGGCGTCTAATACGTCTTTTGTTGATTTGCTAACGCTGTCAACCGGTAAATAGACCAGTTTCTATTAGCTAACATGTTAGCTAGCTGTTTCTTCTTCTTCGGTAAGACACGATCACATTGCATTGTGGTATACAGGAGAAATTGTAGGGTACACTGTCTGTTCACTACAATTTGTAGTGCATTGTGGGTATCTTATAGTGGACTATTTAGTGAATCAAATTAACCGTTGAGAATTCGGACACTAGTAGAAAATGGCGGATACACTATATAGTGCACTATTTCTGTTTCGAACAGAGCCCTGGAAGCAAACCTGTAAATTCCAGTTTACCTTGTGTAAACAACAAATGAATCTTAATCCTGTCTTCCTCTCTCTCTGCAGGGCAGGACAAACGGCGCTGCGAACGACGGACACATGAAGCATGAGAGGGCGGAGCTGAGGCTCAGCTGACCCTTCCCCTTCCTCCTCCTCCTCCTCTCCCCTGTGCTCTGTTTGACCAGCACCTCCCCCCTCCCTTCCCCCCTTCCTCTCCCCCTTCCTGACCCCCCCCCCCCTCGTCGCCCTGTCGAATCTCACCCTCCTCCTCCAAAACCTCAACCAGCCGTGCCCAATGTTCTCCCCGGAGCAGGAGAACATCTCCACCACCGCCTCCACCAAAGTGCCAGTGAAGTACGGAGAGCTCATTGTGCTGGGGTAAGCAGCTCCTGAGAGTCCAGTCAGGATTTATAAAGATTTCCCCATTTTCAGTTAAGGTGGCGGCATACTAGCAATTAAGTGGAATTTGCCCGAAACAGAAATGCAGTCGAACATGCCGCTGCACACAAATCTGTGTATACTCACTGCAGCTTTTTGTTGTTTTACTTACACTCCACAGCAGTAGGGGTGCATAAAGATAAAAACTCAGAGAACAACAACAACTATCGCTTTGGTGATAGAGCGATCGAGTCAGCTGAGGAAATATGAGGATTTGGAAGTCATTTTGATCGATCAATAATGGGTGCAGATATTATCCTCTTAACAAGCCAAGCCTCCAAATGATTCATTTTGAAAAGTTGACCACAAGATGTTGCAAAGAGATGTAAAAGAGCGCAATGACCCAGACAAGGAAATGGGGAAGCTTTTGCAGAAGGCAACACAAACAATCAAGTGATATTTTAGTCCAATCGCAGACGGTCACACACACACACACACACACACACACACCCACACACACACTGGGGGATGGTGTGCAAAGAATAAGAATTGGCCAGCAAGCCTGTGCTCACTGGGGAGTCCAAATGACTTCCAGGGGTTGGCAACGTGGCCAAAATATAATATTTTGTACCCATGAGCACAATAAAGAATGGCTGAAATACATCTGAAAATTTGGACACATACACACGTTAATAAGAAATGGGAGGAAGCAAGAAAGATCACTGACTAACTTGTTTGGCATAGCAACGAGTAAAGCACGGCTAGCTGTGAGTTGTGATAATTATCGTGGTTGGAGGATGGGTTTGATCAATCAGATTGCTTGATATATCATGATATGAAAATGATATAACGGTGTCATAGACATGAGACAAATTTGGCGACTGGAAGCACAGCTAACGACAAAAGTTTTCCTCATCTTCCACACCTTGGCTTTCCCTTCCCCCAGTGAGAGAGAGAGAGAGAGAGAGAGAGAGATTTGTTTTGACTGCACTCCGCGCTCTCAGCTGTAGGAAAAACCCTTCACCCCACCCTTCATCCTCAGCATACAAGACATACAAACGCACACACACACACACACACACACACACACACATATGCACACACTCACTCTCCAATAACAACTGACAGTGAAGGACTTCCTTTATATCTCTCTCTGTCTCCTGTTTATTCCCCGAAGGGCTATTCCACCCCACTCCCCGTCCCAGCCCACTCCACGGAGGAATGCAGATGTCGGCCTGCACATGCACTCACACACTCACACTTACACCATATAAACACATGTTCATAGACACTCGGGACATGCACACCTACTTTTTCTTACACATACCACACAGAAACACACACACACACACACACACATTCTGCACGTCTCACACAGACACACAGTTGGTTTCCCAGCTGACTCACAGTTTGTTGTTATGGGTTGTGCTGGAGCGGTATTGTCTGGGAGATGACCGTGGAAATTTTCCCTAGTGGAAAAACTCAGTGAGCAGTAAACGGCCGTTCTATGCCTTTACAAGGGAGAACCCCGCTTTTCCGCTTTGCTCTACGTTTTCCACTCACATGTTTTGGTTCGAGGTCAGGCCACCCCTTTCTAAAGTCCAAAAGGACTTTAAGTTTTTGCTGAAAGACGGAAGTAGCCACACACTCTACTGTAGGCAAATTTAAACCTTCAACACATCAACATTATGTTTTTAACATTAAAGAACATCTGCCATTTGGTGGACACTAGGGCTGGGCGATATGGTTGAAATCAATATCACGATAATCACAAAGATTTTTTTCGGTATCAATATATATATCACGATATGGCTCACGTATGCAAAATCTTGTTTAATCCAGTTGAACTGAATGGTAATGTTAGGTGTGATGTCAAACAAAATAGAAATATTCAAATAATATTCCTTAAAAAAATCTTTCATACTAGCGCTGAACAATGAATCGAAATTTTATCGAAATTGCAATATGGCCTACTGCAATTTTCAAATCGCAGGAGGCGCAATATTTGTTAAAGGCGAAATGTGTGTCAAAATAACATTTTAAATTAAATACTGTGCTGCAGAGATGTCCTGGCCTACACATCATATTCTACAGACTTAAGAAAACATCTTTGTTTGGTACAGATCCCAGCAAAAATCACACCATAATCATTTTAATACGTTTTTTCAATGAAAGTGAGAATAATGATGTAAAAATTATCATTCCCTCTAATATTGCAAATCATATCTCAATTGCAATATCAGTCAAAATAATCGCAATTAGATATTTTTTCAAAATCGTTCAGCCCTATTTCATACTTCATTTTGTCAGTAAAAGAGTAAAATTTGCTTGTTATCATCAATTTAGACGGCAGAATTGTGTGTCACGATATCCCAAAATCACCACATCATCTCGATATGATTCCTCTGAAAGACGATAAACGATAATATTGAATTACCGCCGAGCCCTACTGGACACTAGTGGGAGTGTGTACTTTTTGAGCATGTGTGGCCCCAGTGGGAATTGAACCCCTAACCCCTGGCAGTATTAGTGCCATGCCTTACCCATTGAGAGATACAGGACAACCTATCCACTATCATTAGCCTTTGATTTTGTTTGGTGATATTAGGTCACATAAGGCTCTGATTACACAGGAGGCTTTTTTTCCTCCTGCTGAAACTCTAAACGCAGCTGTGAGCGTCGCTAATAACAGGGAGAGCAGGAGATACACCGTCCTCGTTGCTATGTGACTATGAAATTAGCATTAGAAAACCTAAGTAACAAAGGGGATATGGAAGAGAAAGTTATTGCTCTGATTCTCTGTCTGACATTGACGTAATGTGTGGCGTGGCTAAAGTTGAGACGTGTTCAACTTGGAGCGCCCCAAAACAAACCGTGTCCAAAACACAAGAGTGCGTAGTTAGAGACATGGGCCTGCTGCGATCAAACCATTGAAAATAACTGGAAAACAAAGCCACAGGTGTGTTCAATAAAGCGTCCGATGTGATCATGTTGACTAGTTGCAACATGACTGTACTGATCAATCATACGGTCTGCGGAGCATGCAGCACTGCCAGCATCCTGCCTCTCCTCAAGGTCGGTAGATTATGAGGTTGAGTCATGGCTTTTTGGAAGTAAACAACTCAACGGTTATTGGCAGGTTGGGCCTTGCGGTTAAAGAGCCCGGACCGTAACCGGGTCACAGGTTTGATGTATGACGAAGCCGTGTGCCTCTCATCCACCATGTGTCCTGTCAAGGTTTCCCTGACCCAATCTGTGATCCCTCCCGCTTGCTGTGTCATGGACTGGAGATGACACCAGTTTTCCTCGCTCTTGTCAGGGAAACTTGTTGTCAGCATCGTTGTCAGCATGCGATAATCTATACACATTGTCTTTCCTCTATCCCGGTATATCCCAGTAGATCATGATACCTTCATAATACCATAATACCATCCAGTCCTAGGTCACATAATATTTGCAAATACTTTGTTTGTTTTAGCCTGCTTTGGTGACAGATGGGTGAACAATAATGGAAAAAATGATGACCAGAAAATTTAGACAACCACAACAAATTATTTGAAAGTCAATTTAGTGTAGTTTTTTATGATTGATAACTTATATTAGTGCCGTCTTAATTTCCCAGATGTGGTAAACCCCACCCATCTGGTACTCCAAGCTGGATAAAACAAGTGCTAAGAATTATTTGTGACTACTGTGTGACCCAGGACTGACAAACACACACACACACACATGCACACACACCATTACTAATGGGGAACCCCATCAGCGCATAGCACAGCGTTGTCTGACCTCCTCCCTCACCCCGTTCCAACATTAGCATGTTTGTAGCCCAGCGATGCTAATGGCCTAATCCGGAGGAATGCAGCAGCGTCTCCAGAGACGGAGACGGTCTGTTTACAGGCCTGTGGAACATCACTGTGGCTTTTTAAACAGCCCTGCTTCACATGGGCCCGCTGCAGACCGGACGCCACTGGATACACCCCAGTTCCTCCAAATCCACCTCTGTGTGTGTTTCCGTCTGTGTGTATATCCGTGTGTGTGTGTGAACGCATGCAAGTTCACACATATTAATTTTATGCGTGTGTGTGTGTTGTAAATCCATATATTCGGCGTGAACCCCAAGGGCGATGTCCACAACTTTACAACAGTGCAGCTGTGTTGCAGAAGCAGTGAAGTCATGTCAATATTGTGCAATAATAAGACGTTATATAGGCTAGGAGGCGGAGCTTAGCGAGAGGAACACGCCGGTGGGGTCCGCACCCGTTCCCATCCAAAGCACATATTTTTATATTGGCCGTGAACCAAACGACAACATCTGTTTTGTGTTTTTGTTATGTTAGCCGTTTTGACATTTACATATTTGGGCAGTGTTTTGCTGTTAGCGTAATAACTTTGTAATGCAAACACATGTAAAGAGAGACTGGTAGCAACACTAGTGACTACAGCCAGCAATTACCCAGACAGCCTGCCTGTTCATGATTTTATAGGCTTACTGTATAAGTGCTAGCTTGTTGCTGCACACTGGGCTTTAGTTTACTACTGCATGGGGAATACACACACACACACACACACACACACACACACACACACACACACAAACTAACTTGCTGCTAATTCTGGACCTTGCTGCACTAGTACATGGAGAATATTTGTTTCCATACAGACTAACTTTCTTCACTCTGGGCCTCACTGCACCGCTGTATGGAGAACGTATATGTACACACACACACACACACACACACACACAAACTTGTTCCTAACTCTTGGCCTTGCTGCCACAATTGTTTGGAGAATATGTTTATACACACATGCACACACACACACACACACACATGCATAGTAACACACATTACTGCTACCCATGGGAAGCTGGGATTTCACTGCCAGCAACACTTTGAGCTTTCTCCAGCAGACTACCCTGCCCTCTCTCCATGGATACAGGCTAAACCTCACCATGGTTACGCTCTTGCCATGGTTACTCTTCCCCAAACGTTGCCGTGGCTCTGTTCTCTCACCATGGTTACTTATAAACCCTCCCAGCGTTGTTTGATCCCCACGGATATGCTCTCTTACCAATCAAAGACAAACACTTAGCTGCAGGCTGGGCGTCCTTACAGCCTGCCTGCGCTGTCTTTACTGGACTTAATACATCCAAAGAATCTGATTGGTCTAAGACACGCTCCATCTGTGGCACTAATTTCCCAGAAAGCACGGCTAGTTGTGCTTTACTGGTTGCAATGCCAACCATTCTGGTCACTGATCTTTATTGGCAGTGATGTTTTTCTTTTCTCCTGTTTTTTATTCTTATGTATGTTTCCTACTTTGAAAACTTTTCAGACAGTGCACAGCCATTTGTAGCCCTTGTATAAAAAACTCTTAAACACTTGCTGGATTTTCTAGTATATAGTTTTATCACTGGTTTCCCTAGAGTTATGGAAAACTTCTGAAATGGTCTGGAAGTTGAAGCTGAAGTTGTTTTACTTGGGAAAGTTTTGGAAATGTATGCATGTTCAGAAGATTTTGGAGAGGTCATGGAAATTTTATCTGTTTTTCTTTCTGTCAGTAAAGCGTTTTATGTCAAAATCTGGGAATCTTTTTTAAAGGACTTGACACCCAAATATCAAATTTCTTAATAGTTAATAGTTAAAACAACACCTGATACATTTAAATCAGATATTCAGCAAATCTAGCAAATGAACACTGAAAAATATTGGCTGAAAACTGTGTCTGAGCTGTGTTTGCCTGTGCTAGTTCTCACAGTGCCTTTATAACGGTTCAATATAGTTATAACAGTGCAGTGTAAAGGTTCCACAACTGTTGCGGCTTCTGTGTGTCACAACAATGTTAAAGTAGCTGAGGGATGTTTATGCATGTGGTTGGGGTTAGTAAGTTTATAGCCGTGGTTTTGCTACCAGGCTCATCACTCCACACTGGTGAAGGCTTATCTGAAACGTGCGTGGAATAAAGGATAAAACCTTTTAACTTCGGGGGAAAATTTGACTGAGCGCTCATGCTCTTTTTCAGCAATGCAGTGCTTAACATTCATACAGCTGCACACATTCACACCTGAGAGCTGCCCAGTATAACCACAGTCTTTTATCACTGGCTGCAGAGCTGCTCTACTGGAGCAAAAGTGCAAAAAGTTTCCCCAGACGATTAAGGGATTCGAACCGGCGGCCCTCCAGCTACAAGCCTGCCTCTACCTAGACGCTCCAGGATTAATGCAGCATAAACAAGAGTGTGACTTCCATGATTTTCATTACTATAACCTCATGTACCTATCCATTCCTTTTACCTGTGTTACTTGTCTTGGCTCCTGTAAGAATTACCTACCGCTATGTCGAGAAATGTTTATTGATCACGATATATCTCGATATTCTTCAGAGCTTTTGGGTGTGTTTTTTCTGCAGCAAGACCCCTGTGTACCTTACTCGGTTGTGCTTTCTTTTTCATACCTTTCATTTCCTTTCTTTTTTTGTTCCTTGCTACTTCTTGCTGGCTGGAATCTAAGCGGAATAGATGCTGAATCACAGAGAAGCCGGATCAGATTTAAGCCACTTCTCAGACCCTCTGTCTGGTTTTGGCTACTGCTGACTGAACACACACGTACAAACACACACCATTCACCCTACAGGCATGTAAATGGGGATGTTGAATGTTTTCTTACTTTAAGATATGAAGCAAGGCACACACACACACACACACACACACACACAGACAAACAGCACAGTCATGGTGTTGTTGGGAGTCACAGAGACTCCATTCTGCCTGAGGGAAAGCCTCTGTTTATTCTCCTTTCCTCAGCCATGTATCAGGCTAAATGAGTCTCTCTGTGTGTTTATTTTCTCAGCCATTCTGGGGTTTATGTTTGGAGGGCTTTGTTGTTGATGGGGACATTATGTGCTTTTGTAAAAAGCATGTATGAAAAATATAGGCTGCTATTTGTGTGTGTGTGTGTGTGTGTGTGTGTGTGTGTGTGTGTGTGTGTGTGTGTGTGTGTGTGTGTGTGTGTGTGTGTGTGTGTGTGTGTGTGTGTGTGTGTGTGTGTGTGTGTGTGTGTGTGTGTGTGTGTGTGTGTGTGTGTGTGTGTGTGTACTCGCTGGCATGGGGGGAGGGCAGCAAAATGCCACAAGCATTTCCCACAATGACTGTTTTTCCAGTATATCATACAGCTGCTCAGACTATAATGCCCTATTGTTTTTTGTTTGTGTGTTTGTTTTTGTCTGTGTCTTTATCTGTGTGTGTGTCTGTGTCTGTGTCTGTGTGCAGGTACAATGGCTCTCTGCCCAACGGGGACCGAGGCAGACGTAAAAGCCGCTTTGGACTTTGTAAGAGACCGAAGTCGAATGGGGTCAAACCCAGCACAGTGCATGTCGCCTGCACCCCACAGGCAGCCAAGGTGACACACCAGCACACACACACACACACACACACACACACACTATACTGTTCACACGTCATCATTTACTCATCTCATGGACCACATAGCTGCAGTCACAGAAAAACCACATATCTGCAATTCAGATTTTCTTCAGTTCAGTTCTTACTTGAACTGAAAGTTTACATGGTAATTTATGTTTCAGGTGAGTTTCATAGCCCTTGGCTCTTTGAACCTTGTTAAAAACCTATTGGATAATTTCAAAAACACACTGGCCTCAATGAGAAAATAAGTATTCTTTTCTCCTTTCCTGGAAAACATGCTCTTTGCAGATGTGTGATACAGCAGATAAAACACACCCAGTGTGTGGTGCAGTTAGCCTTTACTGCTCCACAAACAGCTATTGTGAAAATTTGTTTGCTTTTGTACTATGATATTGAAGTACCGCAAACAATGAAACACACACAGACACACAAACACACACACCAAGCCAACAAGACAGGAAAAGGATGCTGAAAGTGCATGCTCAGCAAACCTTCCCCGAGTAAATAGAAGTCGAAAAAGGAGAACAAAGCAGGTATAAGGCTCTCTCAAGGTTTTAAAAGGCATTTGAACAATGTTTTTTACTGAGCGTTTAACTGGAACACACCGACGGTTTATAGGAGAAACAAATGTGAGCCGTCCAGTGAAAGGTAACGGAGCGTTTTCTCACAAAGTCCTGGGAAGCACATGTCCGTCTGTTTCCATCTGCAGTTATAAGGCCATGCAGAGATCCTCCAAAGTCTGTTAAACGAACAGGTTTTTATAAGGGGCGTGTGTGTGTGCGTGTGTGTGTGTGTGCGTGCGTGCGCGAGTGTGTGTGCTGTGTGAGAACCATTTCGCTTTAACATCTGTACTTAATGGATTCTCAACGGACACACACTCTCCCTCTCGCTCGCACACGTGAACACACACACACACACACACACACACACACACACACACACAGGCAAGGCTTTTAGCTGCAGTAATTGAAAGTGTCTGGAAGAGTGATTGTCCTTGGCTGTCCTGTGGGTGGTCTGGACTTGACCGTTCAGACGTTAGAGCTGTGTTAGGTCTAGATAGAGACCACACGAGTTTCTATTCTCTCTATTGTTTTCTGTAAGCATCAGTGAGCAGATTGTCATAGGTGTTTCGATTAAAAGGGTGTTGAGGGTTTTTCCCTCTTGTGGATTTTAAGTGAAATGTTTGATTTTTAAAGGCGTCAAAAGTAAAAGTCTCTTCCCTCCTCTCCCCTTCTCTTTCTCTGTATCTCTCTCCTTCCGTCCTTCCTTCCTTCCTTCCTTCCTTCCCTCTAGGCCATAAGCAACAAAGACCAGCACAGCATCTCTTACACTCTGTCTCGAGTCCAGACGGTGGTGGTGGAGTACACCCACGACAGCAATACAGACATGTTCCAGGTAACAGGCCTCAGCTTTCACCGTTTTACGACCTCATTACTTTTTCAGCACTGCGGCGTACTCACCCATCTATGCTTTAAGCAGGGGTGGCTAATAGGGCTGCACAGTTAAGTGTGTGAGCGTGTAATGTGATTTTAGTTTCCATAATTAATCACAGTAGGTTATTGGTGTGTCTGCAGTATTGAAAGATGTCTGCTTTACTTGAAAATGGTCAGGAATGTTGATATAAGATGCCAAAAGTACATTAAAATGATTTTTGTTCCTCAAATAGAGACAAAAAACTGTGATTAATAGTCATTATGATAATATCTTGCAATATAATTATTAGCCATAATTATAAAAACCTGACTAGGTATAGAAAAACAATTCCTGTATGTACCATGCTAATTTTTGGCATCAAAAGGCATTGAAAGACATCAACATCATGGATTGTTGCGATGAAATGCCCTGACATGTTTGAGAAAATATATTGAGCATGATCATATGGTAGTATAGTTATTTTACAATAGTTTACTCTATTGTAAAATAACGAATGCACTCACTCATAGTCTGATATTGTTAGTGTTGTTTTATAATCGTCTTTGAATCCTAAACTTTATTTATATAGCTTTTTTCGAAACTATTTACAGAGATGCCCAGTTCTTTGCTTGATTATAGCGGTAACATCCTGGGAGGGCGTTCTTCTCTGAGATTATGGGTGCAGTGGTGATGCAGGTAGCTGTCGGGGGCAGAAAAGCACCTATTATCAATGTCTTCAAGGTTATTATGGGTTTCATACAGCAGTTACCAACGCAGGTGTACAGACTGAAACGTTCTGTCCAAGGTAGTCTACGTACATAAGGTTAAAAAAAGGAGAAAGCACAAAAGTTCGCCAACTACTTCCTTGGCTCTGAATAAAGCACAGCTGGAATGCCTTTATGTATGAATTCGATACACTCTGTACATATGTTATATATTTTTCTGTACATACGTTTCATGTTTTTGGTAGATTTTCATGTCATACATATTCTGCTTTCATTCTTTTCTTTGTCACAGTAAGTTCTGCACATCCTAATAATGATGTAATCCATACTTTTGATTCATTCTATCTGACATATGTTATGCATAAACATTAACGTGTGTTTATGTAACCCCTTCTTGTTTATATTCTATTGTTCTTTGCTGTATCCTATTACTGTTTGCTGTAGCAACAACCCAATTTCCCCATGGGGAACATTTAAGTTTCATCTTATATTATCTCATAGCTGGAACTCGTCTTTATCTTTATTTCTTGGCTGAAACATGTATAAACACATTTACACAACATTGTCTCTCTCTCTCTCTCTCTCTCTCTCTCTCTCTCTCCTCTCTCTCTCTCTCTCTCTCTCTCTCTCTCTCTCTCTCTCTCTTCTCTCTCTCTCTCTCTCTCTCTCTCTCTCTCTCTCTCTCTCTCTCTCTCTTCTCCCTCCTTCCCTCCTCCATCTCTCTCCACCAGATCGGTCGATCGACAGAGAGTCCCATAGACTTTGTGGTGACGGACACGGTGGCGGGCAGCCAGAGTAACTCAGACACCCAGTCGGTCCAGAGCACCATCTCCCGCTTTGCCTGCCGCATCATGTGCCAGCGCACGCCGCCCTACACCGCGCGCATCTACGCCGCCGGCTTCGACTCCCTCCAAGAACATCTTCCTCGGGGTGAGTGCTTTACCTCCGCTGCCTGGGCGCTGTGGCCTCTTACCCGGTTCATGCTCTCACTGTGGCTTGACGTGTGCGGCAGGTCCATGTACCTCGGCGTTCACGCTTCTTGCGCATTCATGGCGGCCACGCGACTGAAAACTCCAAGTTCAAGTTCGACTTTATTATAATCCCAGAGGGCAACTGTTTCGCAGGCCAAAAGCAACACAGCAATAGACAACACAAAGAACAATACAAACAGTTACAAAAGACATAATCAAACACACATCGCAGTCTAGGGTAAAGTGCTTTACAGGAAAGTATTACTACAGCAAAGTGCGAGTGCCTATCTATTTAACAAGCTAATAGCTGTTGGAACAAATGAGTGCTCGTGTCTGTTTGTTTTAATCCTCGGTACGTTGAAACGGGAACCTGAGGGGGGAGTCTGGACCTCTGAGTCTAGTGGGTGGTCAACATCAAGAAGGATGGCATGGGCTTTCTGCAGGGCTCGTCTCTTGAATAATTCGGGGCAGACCAGCCTGACTGACTCCTATAACCTTGCTGCAGTGCTTCACAATCCGGCTAAGAGCCTTTTTACTTTTCACACTTAGATTTCCGAACCAACAAATCATAGAAAAACACAATACTGACTGAATAAAAGATTTATAAAACATGGTCATTAGTATCTTGTCAACATTGAAAGACCTCATTTTCCTCAAGCAAAACAAGCGTTGTTGACCCTTCTTACATAAGACATCAGTATTTGTGTCAAAGCACAGTTTGCTGTCAGTGACAGTTCCCAGATACTTATATGTCTCGACACTCTCCACCACCTGGCCCTTGATGGTGGTATGTATAGGAGCCAGGGGTTTTCGTCTAAAATCAATGGACATCTCCTTGGTTTTGGTTACATTAAGCTGTAAAAAGGCAGCATCACACCGAGCAACAAAATCATCAACAACTGGACCGCGGCCTGTCTCTTCCTCCTCCAGTAAGCTGACAATAACAGAATCGTCAGCAAACTTCACAATGTGTCTGTTTTCCTACTGGCTACAGCAGTCATTTGTGTACAGGATATACAACAGGGGCGACAGGACACACCCCTGTGGAGATCCAGTAGAGGACACCAGCAGATTAGCTAAAATATGGGGCTGGATCGTATTAAAAGCAGATGAAAAATCAATAAAAAGCAGTTTTGCACGTGTCTTAGAGCCGTCCAGATGCTTGAACACCATATTTAGCAGTGTGGCAGTTGCGTCTTTCACCCCTCGATTGGCCCTGTAAGCAAACCGCAATGGGTCCAGTGCTTTAGTGCCGATGTGGGAAAATTCAGTTCTCGATTTCCCCCAGCGAGACAAAAACCCCACTGGAATTCCCTCTGGTTCCTCTTCGTTGAGCTGATCTTCAACGGAGATGCATCTACGTAACTGTAAGGCCGTCTGCGTTGTTTTGAGTTTTAGGCGGTGCGACTCGTCTTGACTGCACACACTCTGCTGCCTTCCTGAGGCTTTCGTTTGGACCCTGTGTACTCCTTACCATGAGGCAGTTGCTGTATAGAATTGAAGCTAATGTGTGTGAGTAGGAAAGAGAGAGAGAGGAAAAAAGAAAGACTGTAAGAAAGAGGGGATGAAAGGAAGAAAGTGCCAAAGAACCACAAGGAAGACGGACAGAAAGAATGAGTTGAAAATAAAGAGGAAAAGAAAAGTGGAAGAGAGACGTACTTGCTGTGCTCACAGTTTTCGGACAGTTTCCTGTTTCCCTGCTTTTCTCCCATTACTTTATCTTTCTTTTTTTTTTTTTAAAGCAGCTAGTATAAATCACTCAGCCAGAGATCCTGGGTTCTAATCCCAAGTGAGTCAATTTAGCACCAAACGGGTCGCATCTTATCGCAAATTACGTGTTCATTTAATATCAGAAGCATTCGTGATTCTTCCAACAGTTAAGTAAAGACATATATATCAATTCAGCAGAGAATTTTTTTTCACAGCTACAAAATGAGATGCTTTGTCCCCCTCCTCCTGATCACGACCCTCTCTCGCCTCCCTCTCTCCCTCAGGAGAAGGCTGCTAAGTGGAAGACGTCGGACGGCCAGATGGACGGGCTGACCACCAACGGCGTGCTGGTGATGCACCCGCGCCACGGCTTCACCCAGGACTCCAAGCCGGGCGTCTGGAGGGAGATCTCCGTCTGCGGCAACGTCTTCACCCTGCGAGAGACGCGCTCCGCCCAGCAGCGCGGCAAGATGGTGAGAGACGCAAATAGAGCTGCAACGATTAATCGATTAGTTGTCAACTATTAAATTAATCGCCAACTATTTTGATAATTGATTAATCGGTTTGAGTAATTTTTTAAGAAAAATACGTCAAAATTCTCTGATTCCAGCTTCTTAAATGTGAATATTTTCTGGTTTCTTTCCTCCTCTATGACAGTAAACTGAATATCTTTGGGTTGTGGACAAAACAAGACATTTGAGGACGTCACCTTGGGCTTTGGGAAACACTGATCCACATTTTTCACCATTTTCTGGCATTTTATAGACCAAACAACTAATCGATTAATCGAGAAAATAATTTGACAGATTAATTGGCAATGACGCAAACATGTAACACACACGTTCATCCACTGAAGAGCTTTCCCTTTCACAGTTAGGGTGTGTGTTCATAGTTTTTCACTTCGCTTTTTCAAGAAGACCACATGAGGTTGGGTCGCTTTTTCTTTTTTTTTTGTGAGTGGACTAATCGCAACAAAGAAGAGGCGGGGCCTGACAGTTTACAACAACAACCACAATGAAAACACAGAAAGTAGAGGTTGAAAAGTTGGTTGTAGTTGTTACTCTGATCATTAAGAGTCAGTGTGGAGCAAATTGGCTGTGTTGCAGGAGTTTCATGTAAGTTTAAGGGAGAGTTGGGGCATCAGTACTGTCAGCTGCTCATTATGGAAACAAAGTGCGCACTGCATGACCCGCTTTTCCAAATTCTCAGCACAAAATGCAGCTGAGCGAGTGACTTCTGTACAAAAAAAGCAGAATGGTGTGAGCGTACCATTAGAGAATCCAGATGCTTGCTTGCTTTCTTTCTTTCTGTCTTTCTTTCCTTTCTTTCTTTCTCTTTCTTTCGTTCTTTCTTTCTTTCTGTATTTCTTTCTGTATTTCTTTCTTTCTTTCTTTCTGTATTTCTTTCTTTCTTTCTTTCTGTATTTCTTTCTTTCTCTTTCTTTCGTTCTTTCTTTCTTTCTGTATTTCTTTCTGTATTTCTTTCTTTCTTTCTTTCTGTATTTCTTTCTTTCTTTCTTTCTGTCTTTCTTTCCTTTCTTTCTTTCTCTTTCTTTCGTTCTTTCTTTCTTTCTGTATTTCTTTCTGTATTTCTTTCTTTCTTTCTTTCTGTATTTCTTTCTTTCTTTCTTTCTGTATTTCTTTCTTTCTCTTTCTTTCGTTCTTTCTTTCTTTCTGTATTTCTTTCTGTATTTCTTTCTTTCTTTCTTTCTGTATTTCTTTCTTTCTTTCTTTCTGTATTTCTTTCTTTCTGTATTTCTTTCTGTAATTTTTTCTTTTCTTTCTTTCTGTATTTCTTTCTTTCTTTCTTTCTTTCTTTCTTTCTTTCTTTTTGTATTTCTTTCTGTAATTTTTTCTTTTCTGTCTTTCTGTATTTCTTTCTGTGTTTTTTTCTTTCTGTATTTCTTTCTCTTTCTGTATTTCTTTCCTTCTCTTTCTGTCTTTCTGTATTTCTTTCTTTCTGTGTTTTTTTCTTTCTGTATTTCTTTCTCTTTCTGTACTTCTTTCTGTAATTCTTTCTGTATTTCTTTTTCTTTCTGTATTTTTTTCTTTCTGTATTTCTTTCTGTATTTCTTTTTTTCTTTCTGTATTTCTTTCTCTTGCTGTATTTCTTTCCTTCTCTTTCTGTCTTTCTGTATTTCTTTCTGTGTTTTTTTCTTTCTGTATTTCTTTCTCTTTCTGTACTTCTTTCTGTAATTCTTTCTGTATTTCTTTTTCTTTCTGTATTTTTTTCTTTCTGTATTTCTTTCTGTATTTTTTTCTTTCTGTATTTCTTTCTCTTTCTGTATTTCTTTCTGTATTTCTTTCTGTATTTCTTTCTGTATTTCTTTCTGTATTTCTTTCTGTATTTTTTTCTTTCTGTATTTCTTTCTCTTGCTGTATTTCTTTCCTTCTCTTTCTGTATTTCTTTTTCTTTCTGTATTTTTTTCTTTCTGTATTTCTTTCTGTATTTCTTTTTTTCTTTCTATATTTCTTTCTCTTTCTGTATTTCTTTCTGTATTTCTTTCTGTATTTCTGTATTTCTGTATTTCTTTCTGTATGTCCTTCTTTCTGTATGTCTTTCTGTATTTCTGTGTCACCCGCTCTCTCTCTCTCTCTCTCCTGCTCGCTCTCACACACCAACCCTCACACTGACAGACAGGGGAGTTCAGTCGGCAGCCACCGGGGGGTTATGGGGGATGCCGTCTCCATGGCAACCGGCCCGGGTGTCAAGCTATGTGTAACAGGACCTTGTAAGGGGATCCTCCAACTGACGTCAGTGCCTCTCCACCAATCGTGGCACTGATTCGCCCCCCCCCCCTCCACCATGTCCAATCAGAGCCCGGCCCCCAGTGTGGCCACCTGGAGCGTTTGTCTGATTGGATCTGGGCTGTGGGAGTGATGTCACAGGGTTTCAGCTGGACTTGAACCAGCAACCTTTTTCACTACAAAGCGGCCTTTCTAGTTTCTCTTCTCTTCTCTTCTCTTCTCTTCTCTTCTCTTCTCTTCTCTTCTCTTCTCTTCTCTTCTCTTCTCTTTTCTTCTCTTCTCTTCTCCTCTCTCCTTTCCTTCTCTCCTCTTCTCCTTTCCTCTTCTCCTCATTTCTTCTCTTCTTGTCTTTTATTCTCTTTTTCTCTTCTCCTCTTCTCTTCTCCCCTCTCCCCTCTTTCTCTTCTCATCTCCTCTACTCCTTTGCTCTCTTTTCTTTTCTCTGCTCCTCTTCTCTTTTCTATTCCTCTCCTCTTCTCTTCCTCTCGTCTCCTTTTCTCTTCTCTTCTTCTCCTAACCTCCTCTCCAAACTTGCCTCCCCACGACAGTCACATCCAACCAGAAGCACATTGTCAGTGTGTTAGCAGGTCTTTTTATGGGACGTCCCACCCCCTTCCCCCCTCTTCACGTCTCCCAGCACAGCACAAATTAACAACTCTCTTATCTCCACCTGCCCTTTAATATCCAGAGGGTTAACCGTGTGTGCAGTAACCACTACTATAGAAACCACTCATTATTTCACAGCCGATTGACAATTAAGATAGTCGTCAATGGCGAAGCACCTATTTTCATTAGGTACGGTAATAGAGCATGATGGGGTTGAACCGGTTTGCTGAATGCACACAGAAGTGGTGACTCCTCAGTCTTTTTGGGGGATGGTGTTGCTAACGTAGAGATGACTTGGGGTTACTGTGGTTATGGCAGCTTATGTCAATTTAGCCATGCCAGTCAGTGGCCACTGTTACGCAGACTTAAAGATACAACCTAGAATTTATTTGCCAATCAAAACTTTTGGGTAGATTCACATATTTTCTTCTAAAAAAATAAGCTCTTTGGAAATTATCTGACCTCGAAATGCTTATCTGTTTTTGTTCAATCTTTACAAATATTACAAACATGAAAGAAACCTGTTTCAGATTTGTAACACATCTAGTATATTGCTTTTCAACCAAAGCACTAAAGTATACAGCTGAGTGGGATAACCAGCTAGTGTAAGCAAAGGTTAACAACTGAAAGACATTCTGATTAAATGAGGAAAAAAATCAAAAATCTATTGGGCTAGCAGTAGCTTTGTGTGTGTGTGTGTGTGTGTGTGTGTGTGTGTGTGTTAATAAGTAGCTGGGCTGCGTAGTTGAATGTTTTTTTTATCCCTTGGTGTACTTAATCTGTTGAAAATGAGATATCCACCATTTCTAAAAAAAAAACGACACACCTACTGAGACAAAAATGATGGCATGAAATAAGAACTCACTGTTGAATATTCCTAAAGTTATTAACTCTGTTGAGCTCTTAATATAAAATGGTATCCTTTTAGAGGACATAGTGTTTTTTATATTAAGCAATGAGTTTTCAGATGGACAGATTCGGCCTTGCTAGTGGGGGAGTTTGCCCTTCTGCAGATTGACACAAGGTTGAAACCAGTATAATTAGAAATACCTTACATTGCAATTATACACACACACATACACACACACACACACACACACACACGCACGCACACACACAGAGTGGGTTCAGGGAGCCTACTGTGGGGATTGCTGTATAAGTATAATGGATGTTGGAAGGATAATGGATAATAGATGTTGAGGAGAATACAGTGTCTGAGGCCCTGCTGCGTTTAATAAAAACACTTTGTGTTGATTAATGATTAGCTCCGGTGTAATTAAATTATAACTGTGTAGAGAGGGAGAGAGACAGACAGTGTGTGTGTGTGTGTGTGTACATGCGTGTGCGCTTGTGTGTGTTCTCACTCGCATCCATGCATGTTTACATAGATGAAATTGATCTAGTGCACTGGGATCATTACACTTCAACCTCCTGATTTATTCATCAGGCCAACAGTTTTTCATATCGTTGTGGCGGCAGCTTAAAGTGAAGTTGAACTTTGGCAGTACCTTGGGTTGTGTAGCTTCCTGGCCATGATATAACCCGGAAAAAAGTGAGGGACACGTTTTTTATATATTGGCAGAATCTGCTTTGTCAAAGTCCTGTCTCACACTTTTTTTCGCCTATTTACAATTATTGGTGAACGTACTATTTTCTTCATGCCATTGGTTTCCTCCGACCGGATTTCAGTGTTACACTTGTTCAAACTGCAAGGTTATAAACATAAAGAAAGCGATTCACTTAACCACAATTTAGACACAGGACTAGTGTTTTTATGTATTGTCAGAATCTGCTTTGTTCGTGTTTGTTTATATGGTAGAATTGTGATATGCAGACCTGTTTTGCCATATAATCAGAGTGAATGGAGAGAGAGAAAAAACACACAATTCTCCAGTCTCCTCTGTCGGAACAACAGATAAATAAGAATCGTTGATTTTGGGGTTTTATCATGGCCAAGAATCTACACAACCCAAGGAACTACCAAAGTTCGACATCACTTTAAAAGGAGCAGACTTGTGGCTGGAAGGTTGCTGGTTCAAATCCACCAACAGTCTGGGAAAATCTGGGCAGGGGAAGTGAACGAGTAACATCAACAACTAGCAGTGAGACGCCCCCGAGCAAGGCACTACACCCTGAACTGCTCCAGTCGAGCTGCTCGGTAACCAACAGTAGAGGACTGGTCATACTGGGCAGCTCCCAGTGTGAATGTGTGTCACCGCATCAATTTGAAGAGGGCATTAGGCAAGGCTAAGATTATTTTTATTGCACATTTCGTACACAAAGGCAATTCAAAGTCCTTTACACAAGATAAACAAGACATTAGATAAGAAATACTGGATAAGATTAAAAAACAAGATAATGAAGTGTATAAGAAGAGAGAATAAATAAAGAGAATAAAGATCAAGAACAGAACGTTACTGAAAAGAGCGTGTGTGCTCAGCAAACCTTCCCGTGGATAAATTAAAATCGGTCGTTTTTTAAAATTAAAACCCTTCACCAGGAGAAACAAATTAAAAGCCTCACCCCATGGCAGTGTAGCACAGTTGCCACAGATGTGTGTGTGTGTGTGTGTGTGTGTGTGTGTGTGTGTGTGTGTGTGTCAGCCTGTTGGAAATGTGTTTGCCCTTACAAGCAGTGACCTCAGCACCGGCGTGACCATGAGTAATCTCTCACTTAAAGGCCTCGGGATCCAGCCTGCTGTTAGTTCACCCTCCCTCCCCTATATATTTTAGATCTCTCCTTTCTTCCCCCCCCTCCTTTTCTCTCTCGCTTGATTACAATCACCGCTCCCTCCGTCTTCTTGTTTTTCCTCCCTCCCTCCATCTCCTTGTTATCTAAAAGTGGAATTTCCCAGTGTGTCTGACGAGGCTAGCAAGCTCAGCGTTGTTTCCCCATCGGCTTTCTGTACTGCCCTCCCCGGGTATTTCATCCCCCCCCTCTCCCCGTGTCATCTTGCCTCCAGCTGTCCGTCCCCAGCCTCCTCCCTGATACACCCACCTTTAGCTAGGGAGATGTGGAAAAAGGCTGGGTGTGACTGCCACCTGCTGGGCTGCATTGAGCACTACAAATCTCAGCGCTTCACCTTTCTATCAGGCTGCAATCAGCACAACTAAAGTGAAGAAAAATGTGGGAAAATCTCCGGAAACCTGAAATCCAGAAAGATCACATCGCAGGTTGTCTTGAGTACCTTAACATTCAGAAGTCCTCTGCCTGGATTATGTAGTTTAATGTGAGTTATATGAGTACAAATTGAAATTAGTACTCAGTTTTCATACGTTTAAGTGATTTCATAGTGTGATCTTGCCTTGTCTGCTTTTGTGTTATTCTTTTTAACAAGTGAGTCCACGCCTGTTTGTAGTTTTTCTTTAGAAAGGCTGAAATGGAGACAGAGTGGAGTAGACACAGGAGAAGACACTCTGGTTGGATTTGATCCCACACCTAAAGGGGTGTGTGTGGCTTCGGAGGTCTTAAAGGTGCATTAAGTAATCTGTGATCTCTATCGACCTCTGCTGGCAACCACTAGGAATTACAACAACATCGGTCGGTTTAACGTTTCTCCTCTTATGCAAGTCTCTTGAAATTAAAGAGTAACTCAACACCAAACCCAGATCTGTGTAAAGCCTGACAGCGGTGACACCAAAGATCAGGTGTTCAGTTTCTCTTTATGTAAGTCTCTTGAAATTCCAGTGGACAGTTTTTGCTCCAGAACAGAGAAGTAATCGTTGAGTGATTGGTATTGATCAACTACGCTATCAACCCCCCTGCAGATACATTATGGTAATTTGGTTCTGAGATTTGGGGATTTCTGGGAATGACCTGCTGTAATTTTTGGTCTGGTTTATGTAGGGCTGTGCAAAAAAATAGATATAGCTGAGTATTGCAATATTTTTTTCCATGATACTGTATTGATTTTCCAGCCCCTCGTATCGATACATAAAAGAAATTATTCATGTTTTAAACAGATTTAAAATGTCCTTAAATTTCCCTCAAATCCCTTTGAATGAAATAGTTTTGACTCAATTTGTCCGCTGAGTTATCAATATAATGTGATGTACATATTAGACTACCCAGGTGGTACACAGCAAGTTGTATTTTCAGCTCTATTTTTAAATTTTCAGTAAATTATGTAGAGTATTGCAATGTATCGCAATATGTATCGTGTCGTAATTTATCGTGATACGTATCGTATCGTGAGGTCCTTACCAATACCCAGCCTTAGGTTTATGTCTGTAGTGGTTCTTCTCTCTAACCCTTCCCCTCTCTCTCTACTTTTTTAAAAGATAGTCGGTAACTTAAGTCCCTAGCTGAGAAAATGATAGTTTTGTGGGACTAGAAGGTGACTCAATCTCTCTCTCTCTCTCTCCCTCTCTCTCCCTCCCTCTCTCTCTTCTAGGTGGACACTGAGAGTCAGGAGCTGGTCGACGGCTCGCTCATCGACCTTTGCGGCGCCACCCTGCTGTGGCGCACGGCCGAGGGCCTGTCGCGCACGCCCACCGTCAAACACCTGGAGGCGCTGCGGCAGGAGATCAACGCGGCCCGCCCGCAGTGTCCCGTGGGCTTCAACACGCTCGCCTTCCCCTCCATGCGCCGCAAGGACACGCCGGACGAGAAGCAGCCCTGGGTCTACCTGCACTGCGGCCACGTGCACGGCTACCACAACTGGGGCAACCACCGCGAGGAGCGGGAGGGCCGCGAGGGCCGGCACAGGGAGTGTCCCATGTGCCGAGCCAAGGGGCCCTACGTGCCGCTGTGGCTGGGCTGCGAGGCGGGCTTCTACCTGGACGCCGCCCCGCCCACGCACGCCTTCAGCCCCTGCGGCCACGTTTGCTCGGAGAAGACGGCGGCCTTCTGGAGTCAGATCCCGCTGCCGCACGGCACGCACACCTTCCACGCCGCCTGCCCCTTCTGCGCCCAGCAGCTGGCTGGAGAGCAGGGCTACGTCAGACTCATCTTCCAGGGACCCCTCGACTAGCTTCCCGGCGTCCGTTTGGAGCGAGGGGGGCGGGGTTTCCTGTTTGGACACCTAAACCATGCATAGGAACGACGCCCGCAGCTCCCCAGAAACCCAGTTTTGTTTTGTTCTTTCCTCTGCCGTTCTTTTATAAGCTTTTTTCTGGACTTTTCTCTCGCTCTCTTTCTCATTTTTAAGTGACCTTTATATTGCTTTTTCATGAATGACAACAAAGATTTCTATATTTTCATGTGAAACCAGAGACACAAAAAAAAAACAAGCATACAAAGAACACTGCTGGGTGAAATTTTGTGTTGTTTTTTGGCAAAGAACTTTTAACAACAGTATTTATCTATACTACTAACACACCGTAGGGCAAACATACGGTTTTATTCATGTTTATTGTTGCAATATACATCTGTGTACGTCTATTAGAGCTAACTTAAACAAAGACATTTATT
Organism: Centroberyx affinis; assembly: GCF_046629955.1. NCBI lineage: Eukaryota > Metazoa > Chordata > Actinopteri > Beryciformes > Berycidae > Centroberyx > Centroberyx affinis. Next base: position 233,943 of record NW_027279059.1, on the reverse strand, counting down.
TATGGCCCACAGGAACCATCGCTTCATCCTTTATCTCTGTCAAATATGCCTAACTTCAATACTCTTTAGCATTTTTATTTGAAAACACAGTATAATAATGTTAATCAGATATAAAGTTCTAGGTGTGTTCTGAGGGTTTTGTTCTGTGTCTGTTCCCTCATGTCCAGCTCTCAGATCAGTTTGAGTATCTGACTGCAGCGTCTCGTCGTATTTATACACCCACGTTCCCCGTTTTCTGGTGTGCTCCCACTTTGTGTAACGTGTGTCAACTGTTCGGTTCTACTTCTTTCTCATAAGGCATCGCCACAGCCTTTCACGTTCAAAGCAATAGAGTTGGAATGGAGACTTCCCCTAAAGCATTATGGGAAATGGAGTCCTCTATGGATGGCGTCTATGTAACCGGTCAAGCAGCCTGAGCCGGCTGCTCCCTCCCTTTAAGTCCAGGTGGAAAACCTAAAAGGCCAAGTACAAGTTTTCTGTGTGTGAGCGCACTGTGAGCATATCTTTAGGTTAGCCAGGATACTGTAGCTATGTAGCTAATGTCACACACACACACACTCATACACACACACACACACACACTAACCAGACCTGGGTCAAATACTATTTATTATAGTAGAAGAGGAAAGGAACTTGCACGCTGTCCACACTGAGGCTCATGATGCAAAAAATGGAAAAATGTAATACAAGCTGTAGGTTATTAACAAAAAGTGCTGCAGTAAACAAGCAGTGTTGACAGTGTGCGGTTTGTTTTGCTCGACTGCTGTGCTGCATGTATGTTGTTTGGGGCTGACGCAGTTATGAAGAAAACTATCATCTTTCTTATTTTGACAGATACTGTGATCATAATGCTTAATCTTATCAGACTCGATTTGAGAAACAAAATTATTTATACTCCACTTTGGGTATCTTAATCCAGCATATTGACTGTTTTCAACTACCATGGACATTTGAAATGAAATGAAATGAAATGTTTCAGTCTTGCCAATACTAAGGTAGTTTCTTTATTGACTATAGATGATTGATTGTGCAGCCCAATCAGATGCTGATAATTGTATACACCATTTCCAACAGGATTTGAAAATACTTTTCATGATTTGTTTAGGCCTGATTACATGCCATATGTGTGAAACTTGCAACATAGAACAGAAAGAGTGCTTCAGAACAGTGATTCTTAACCTTTTTCATATCAAGGATCCCTAATTTAGTCCACATTAGAGCCACAGACCCCCATTTTGTCCAGAATCCCATGACTATCTGTATTGCAGGTAGAGAGATAACAGTGAAACTATGATCAAAACAGTCATTCTTCTACATTTTCTAATCATGTTAACTTCTTGTAAATTAAATAATGGCGACGTTTAACAATTCATCAATTTGCTGGGGGACCCCCTGGAACCTCCTCAAGGACCCCTGGTGGTCCCCGGACCCCGCGTTGAGAACCACTGCTTTAGACAGTCGAGGGGAAGTATTTTGAAATCAGTTTATTTGCTTCTCCATAGGGCTTGATTAATCATTTAGTCTATAAAATGTCAAAAATAATGACAAATGCCCATAAAGTTACCAGAGCCCAAAGTGACTCTTAAAATGTCTTACTTAGTCTGATCAGCTGCCAAAAAATCCCCCAAAGTGTTAGTTTTATGATATGAAACAGAGAAAAGCAGCAAATCTCTTGTGTTTTTACTTGATAAAGTGACTGAAACAAAATTATACATTTTAAAAATAATATAATATAACTTATAATCGATTAATCTTCTGTCAGTCAATAATTGTTTCAGCACTACTTCTCTGCGATTGACAGCTTACATGAAACTGAACTGAATGAAGTGTCCCGGTGTGGTAAGCCCCGCCCATCCGAGACTTAACCAAAAACTGATTTGCAGCCGTTTGACCCGGGCTTCACACACACACACACACACACACACACACACACACACACACACACACACACGCACACACACACACACACTCCTGCATGGGTTAATTTCTTCAGTCCAAACTCCAGTTAATATTCTCTCTGTTGAATGTCTGAACTCATCAGGGCTTCATACTGAATTTAGTGCTTTCCTTGCTGTGTAATGAATTTATCTCCATGGAATTTCCTGTGGCTGATTAGTTTTACACTGTGCGTTCAGAATATCAGGACTGCCTGCTCTTTCTGTTAAATAGACTGAAAGCTATTGATCCCTTATTATCGATTGTCACCTCTTGAAAGCAGAGAGGGTGGGATGTAGACACAGGAGAGCAGATAAGGTAAAAAAATATTGATCGTGCAAAAGGCGGTCCTGATATTTTGGACAGTGTGAAAGCTCAAGAGTCTCAGTGCCGTACACACAACATAATCTGCATGCCGACTTTCTAATACTCATGCAACTAGGCAGCAGGATGAGACACACACACACAAACACACACAAACACACACACACACACACGCTGCAGAAATATTCCAACAGTAAAGCGGCTTTACCGATTTTACAAGTCGCTCTCAAACTGTCCCGTTCTTAAATGCAGATTGAGCATCAGCTATGCATTTAAGATCTGAAGCTAAGTCACAGCTTGCAGGTATCGGCTTGTGTGTGTGTGTGTGTGTGTGTGAGAGAGAGAGTGAGAGATTGTAATTTATGTTAATGAGTACTGTATGTATTTGTATGTATACAGTATTCCACTTGTGTGTGTGTGTGTGTTTCACCTTTCCACACAGTAGTTCAATTCTGATCAATCTTCCCCCCCGATGCTCGGACTGCAACACACTAACTCACCTCAGGGAGAAAAAAAACAATGACCTGTGTCTCATCTACACACACACACAAACACACACACACACACACACACACACACTCTGCTAAGGTCTTCTGAGGATACCTCATCAGTAAAAAAAAAGTCTTTATTTAAGTTTCGTGTCTTGCCTTTCCCTGACCCGGCCCCAGGTTGTTTTAAGGCACCGTGTCTGTCTCTTTTCTGTGGATAAAGTGTGTGAGTTAAGGGCTTCACTCTGTCTGTATACTGTTCTGTCTGTTATCCCTGTTTTTACACCCAGACATGGCCGCCCTCCCCCTCCTCCCTCCCCCTCACCCCCCTCCCCCCCCCCCCCTCCCTCCACCGCTCCGCTCCTCTCTGGAGTCTCCTCGTGCTTTTTAAAAGGCAAAAGCGTAGAATGTTTCAAACAGTTTTTGTACCAACTTTAAACAATAAAGTTTAAAAGTGACACATTTCCCAGTGTGCCGGGTTTCTTTTGCACAGACAATAAATGAATAGATGGGATTAGATTAGAAAAACTTGAATGTCCTCATTTTTTAGTTTGTTTGTTTTGATTGACAGAGAAACAGTTATGTCAACTTTCAACACAAGTATATCACATGGGAAAAGTGGAATCGCCTATTAAAACTAAACTAAAACTTAATACAGCTTCAGTTTCAGTGCTTTGTTGTCATCAAAACTCAGCTGACACCCACATTTAAAGATAAAGTCCTGATAAAGTTCACACCATATAATGCAGCATCAGATATAAGTGTAAAATGAGTTAAATAATTTAAAAGAAATAAAAAATTTTAATGGGTCAATGCTGCCATTTGAGTGTTGAGGTGCTGAGGCAAATAAAAATCATCAGGTACTTATCTAAATTTTGACTTGTCAAAGTGGTTTCAAAGCTTTGAAAGACTAGAAATCAGTTGCAACTTCAGGCTTCGTTCTCAATATCATCTGTGCAGATTGGACGTCAGAAGCTTTTTATGGCAAATTATTTCCACTTCTCAAATGAATGGCAGCAGAATATGTGTCAAATTTGAGTTTCATAAGTAAAGGCAACAACCATCTCATAAGATATACTGTATATACTATACTTCTATATATACTATACTACTATATATACTATACTACTATACTATACTGTATATACACCATACTGCATATACTATATATTATTATATATAATAATATTATATATTATTATATACATCTTGCATATTCATATATCTTGCATACTCATGTCCACTGTTCATACTGTGGATACTGTTCATACTGTATATATCTTAGCACATTCATACTACCCTTACAGCTTATTCTATTTATATATTATATATTATACATGTACATTACATTGCACTGCACTTTTACTGCTTCTTTTGCACTTCTGGTTAGATGCTAAACTGCATTTCGTTGTCTTAGTACTTGTACTCTGTGCAATGACAATAAAGTTGAATCTAATCTAATATAATCTAATAAAATGCTGCTTCACAGTGTGGCAGCATGTGGTAACAACAACAACAACAACAACAACTTCCTTCTGCTGTGGCGGTGAAGACAAACTGGATGTTGAAAAATCTGAACTAAAAGGTCCAAAGATTTAGCAAAACTATAGAAATTTAACCCCGACATTCTGGGCTCAGATCCGGCCTGGGACATTTTCCTCACTTCATCCTCTCTCTCCCAATCTGTTGACTATCTAATGAAGTCAAAAATACCCCAAAATAATCTTATGAAAAACAACATCCCAATTATTAACGATTTTAATGTTTAATGTCCCTTGTTCTCTGTGGCATCTTGACAGCATCTATCTAACCTGCTATTTGAAAAACTCCTTTGGTCTGACTCTCCATCAGACTGACAGCAGCTGTGGTTTCCTCCGGGTTTGAACTTGCAGTTTTATGCTGACATCAGCAGAGTATCATCCAGCCTCACTGAGCTCTACCAACCCGGATGTTTTTACCTCAATTCACTGGCGCTTCTGTCCAGACCTCCAGCAGCCAAATCACTGTCAGGAGTAAAAAAAAATAATATTTTTATTCAATGAAATAGAATCCATATATCAAGCTTAAATTCCCGTTTGGGGTCAAAGCCAATAACCTTTAGGGGAACCATGATTTGGGACTGTCTGTTTTCTTAGTTCCTGCAGTAAGAGACATGAGTCCATTGAGTTAATATAGACACAGACTTTATTCTCAATTCAAACCACTGACCAAGATCAATTTATCTGACTAAAAACTATAATTGCTGTAGTTTAAATAAAAGAGAGGCTGCCGCAATGAGACTAAAATCATTGAGAAAGAAGTGAAGCTGAATTAGATTTTTTAGAGGAAATATAAGGTTGCGTACCGCTGTATCGCCGGGCTGCGCTGCACCGTCTGCTCCCAGGCGCTGTCCCACTACCGGACGGCACGGGGGTTTTGACCTGCTCCGTCTCCGACCTGGGCCGGTTCCCCCCTCCTTAGCCGACCTGCTGGTCCCGGGCTCCCCCAGGAGCACCATGTCGATACCGAGCCGAGTGCGGACACCCGGTCAACACAGTCCGGCGCAGCGCAGAGCTCCCGGCTCACTCGAACCGCCAACCTCAGCCTCCCGGGGACTTGGATTACAGGCGCGCGCCACCGCGCCCGGCGGGAGGCTGACCTGCAGGTCTGGGTGATGAAGAGGAATCTGATGTTATTCTGTGATCACAATACGTTACAAAGAATTAGATTACAGCTAGAGTTGGGAATGCCCTCAATTTAAGGGAAATTGGCAACTGTACAGAGCTTAAAAAAATTTAAAATTGTGAGAGAAAAAAAAAAAAAAAAAATCAAATGTCTTGGTGGCCTGGTTAGCTGAGGTGTTCACCATGTAGCTGATGTTCTGGGTTCAAATCTGGCCCGGGACCTTGTCTGTTGTCCTCTCCTCACTCCCCCTGTTTTTCCTGAAGGCAAAAATCTGCCTTTAAAAAACTACATCCCAATTAATCGTTTAATATCAAGAGTCCTACAGTGGTTTCTGTGCATCTTGACACACATCTATATGCTTACAGCTCGCTTGCTGATGTCACTCTCCATCAGATTTAAACCGTAAATGTAGTTTTACCCCATCCATCTCAATTCAGGCACTTCTGTCTTCAAGCAGCCAAATCCCTGTCATTCCCTTCCTCTTCATCACCCAGACCTGCAGGTGAGCCTCCCGCCGGGCGCGGTGGCGCGCGCCTGTAATCCAAGTCCCCGGGAGGCTGAGGTTGGCGGTTCGAGTGAGCCGGGAGCTCTGCGCTGCGCCGGACTGTGTTGACCGGGTGTCCGCACTCGGCTCGGTATCGACATGGTGCTCCTGGGGGAGCCCGGGACCAGCAGGTCGGCTAAGGAGGGGGGAACCGGCCCAGGTCGGAGACGGAGCAGGTCAAAGCCCCCGTACCGTCCGGTAGTGGGACAGCGCCTGGGAGCAGACGGTGCAGCGCAGCCCGGCGATACAGCGGTACACAACCTTATATTTCCATTAATGTAGACACAAAAGTACCATGATGCTTTTCTGTCATTCAAACCTCAAACCTCTGAATTAGTGGATGTTGGTCAGACTCACAAGTCGATGGCTGCACTGCCTCCTGCTGAACTGATGAAGGAAATACACAAATAATCTTAGAAAAAAGCTAAACCAAGTTTCCTAATCAAAATCAGAGAAAGGTGAGGTGAAAAGCCTCACCTACATGAATGAATTATCTGCTAACACTGCTAATGTAGCGTCAATTAAAAGTAAAGACATTTTCAATTTGCACATTTAACTGTGATGTGATGTTGATGATGGGTTTGAATCTGGTTTGGGACCAATCTCTCCTGTCTCTCTCTCTCTACTTTCAACTGTCAAATAAAGGCATAAATGGTATTTAAAAAAGTAAAGAGATTTTTTTTTTTACACCTTATTGAAAGTGGCCTGTAGTCATACAGTTGAAATAACATATACATATAAATAAAAAAACAAGATATATACTGAACAAAAACATAAATACAACATGTAAAGTTTTGGTCCCATGTTCCATGAGCTAAAATAAAATATCCCGTAATTTTTCCCCCAAAAAATCTTATTTCTCTCAAATCTTCATCCCTGTTAGTGAACATTTCTCCTTCGGCCAAAAAAAATTTTCTTATGAACTGTAACAAAGTAAAATTGTTGCTTGTCACGTTTATATTTTTGTTCAGCGTATTCTCCTTCAGTAACAAATCTACTTTTGACCTGTTCAGACTCCATCGACACTGGGTTTGAATCCAATAACTTGAATCCTCTTTCATAACTTCTGCCACTCGGGGAAATATAAAAAAGACAAAGATGCACTTTATTGATCCCCTAGGGAAAATTCGGGAGCTATATATTGAGATATGTAGTTTGCCATAGACTGTCTAGGGCTGTCAAATTTAACGCATTAATTTAGATTACTTTTAAAAATAACCGTTAAAAAACGTAAATTAACGCATATGATTTAATGATCTGTTATGGCCACATTTTAGGCTAAGTGATAGGCCTATGTTAAATTATTTAAAAAAAACTGTTCTGGCCACATTTTAGGCTAAGTGATAGGCTTATATTCAACGAAAAAAGACATGTATTTGGAAAAATGTCTGAAGATTTGGAAATAAAACAATTTATTTATTTCTAATGCCACCTTTAGATATTTCTATTCAATGCTTTACTCATGTGCCACAATAATGTAATGTTTTTGAGTTAAAATATCTTCATTTTGGGGGCTTTTCCAAGCAAATATTGATATATGTGATTGTTTACGATGAAATCAGCATATATAGTCTATATTTTTGCCACCCTTTAAAATCTCCATGCCACCCTCTTGCCACCCCATGAATATTTCTCTAGATCCGCCCCTGCATAGACACTGTATGTGAGGGTCGTTTGTCCCTGTACTAAGTGAGTCAGTTCAAGTCGTTAAGTGTGTGAACCCATTGCTCCAAGATGAATTCCTGTACATGTGTGGTGGTTCTTACATGACTGTGAGTGTGAAGACACAACAGAGCAGACACACGGGTTAGGATTTCATATTGCACTTTATTCAGCTCTGGGCGGGTAGAGCCGGGCCAGGCCGGGCCAGGCCGGACCGGGCCAGGCTGAGACCGCTTCACTGTCACAGATCAACACTTATTGCTTTCAGGCTCCTGGTCCACACACATCGAACCCAACTCAAGGATTCCCACACCGCAAACTTTCCACACATCTTTTTAAAAACGTCTACTCTCTCTCTCTCTCCGAAGAGGTCTGGATCTGAATGTCTGTGTGTGTGTGTGTGTGTGTGTTTGTGTTTGTGTGTGTGTAAAACCAACACTGGAGAAAATACTGCAGCTTCTGTCCTGCTTTCTGAGAGGAGCTAGTGTTGAATGGAGGGATTGGCAGATGAACGGAGAGAGAGGGGTCGGCGGACACAGTAAGGTTCTGGTGGAGGCAAGAGGTTTCATACGACGTGACGGTAAAAATGTCAGCAGAACGTGCTTCAAAAACTAGATTAAAAACAAAAAAAAAACAAAAAAAAAACATAACGCACGACATTGTGATATTCTTTCAACATCATATGCAGCTTCGGACCATTTCAACATCATACTGGGACTGTACAAAAAAATAAAAGGCTTTCACTTTTAAAAGATATCATTTCATGGCATTGTGTGTGTGTGTGATTCAGTGATTTTGCCTGGATGTGGATTACAGTTTTCATTTGAGAAAGCTCAAGAGCACCAAACAGGTGAGAAGACAACAGCTGTTCAGGCATCATGTTAGTTTCCCCTATATGGCACAATCTCTTGGGAGCTTTTCAGTCTAGACTATGTTAGCCTGGATATGTACATAGATGTGTATATACTGTATATATATATCCAGTGGAAGTATGTTCTATGCTCTCAAATGTATAGGAGGTCACATAGTTTCCATTGCTCTGAAACATTTTCAGCCATTCATTTGTAGCATGAACTTCAGCATGGCCTCGATTCTACATGGTTCCACAAATTCATAAAATGTCGCCGTTGTCCTGTGAAAACCTCGTAAAATCTCCAATTTTGGTGATGTCCATGTTTTAATATTAACTGAAGGATTACATGCTCCTGGTTGAGTAAATTATATAACTCTAAATCTGTTCAAAACCCCATGGGATGAACTCTAACAAGCATGGTTTTTCTTAGTTTTCTGTAAAATCGACATTTTGGAGGTTTTGGAGATTTTCCCCAGACAGTAACGATATGTTATTTGGTGGATGCTTCCATTCAGAGAGCTTTGCAGCATCACAAATGCATACATTTTTTAATGTGTGGCTCCAGTGGGACTCAAACGCCTCACCTCGGCAGTGTTAGTGCCATGCTCTACCCACTGAGCTACATGGGCTCTTCACATTAGTTTAGTTTATTTACACGGTAATAAAACATAGAGGCAAAGTGTTTAAAAAAAAAACACAGTGATAAAATACGATGGTAAAAACGCAATAAGACACTTTCTAATTTGTTCAAGTGAGATAAAAAAAAGGCCAAGTGGCTTAATAAAACATCTTATCTGAAGAAAAATCTTTTAGTTCAAGCAATTACCAAACAAAACAAATGAAGAAGTGGCATCTAATCCCATTCAGATACCATAGAAAGTTTTCTTGCATTTTTCTTGATTATGGAAATGTAACTGAATGCCTTTTCAGCATTTGTATCGCTTGGGACTTGCTGAATTGGACTGAATTGTGGAACCATGTTGAATCCTACAGTGATGTACAGATGAATACTAAAAATTCTTCCATAACTGACTTTACCACTCTATATCATTACTCTATGTGATTGCATTAGCAGTGCTGGAAGTTCCCCATGAGGGCAAAGATGACGGAGAAGGAATCACCACATCTGTCCTTGGATGTACAGACAGTGCTAACTCTACAGCAGCACTGCTGCACTCCATCTGAGCAGGTTTCCATTTTCTGACCAAGACACAAAGTCAAAAATCACTACAGTAAATCTTAAAGAGCAACTTAACACTAAACCCAAATCTGTGTAAAGCCTGACATCTGATGGTAAAAACATGCAGGCTTTACACAGATTTGGGTTTCGGGGTTTAGTTACTCTCTGAATAAAAAATATAAAAAATTACAGATTTGTTGCTTTGTCTCTATTTAAGTCTTAAGTTGGGTATAGGTTCTTTATAGGTTAAAGTTAGGCTTAAATTCATACTCAGCTTTTTAAGTGAAAATTATGAATATAATTAGCATTACTAAACAATTAGTTCTAGCTCTACAGGTCAGCCAGATAGTAGCATCTCTTTAAGCATTTATAATAAATTGGCCTGTAGAGGGCAGCGTATCCCAAAGCATGATCAGGCCCAACTGCTGCCATCCAGCCTGAAGGCGCGCGCACACACACACACACACACACACGCACGCACGCACGCACGCACGCACACACACACACACCTGACTGTTCTCAATGGGACGGCAGCGCAGCACTGCACATGCAATCACAGCCTTCAGGGACAGCTGCACCTCTAACTATCTATCTGTTGGTGTCGGGTAAACATGACGTACAGCTCATATGATTTGAAGTCTACTAGGTCACATGACTGGGATAAAGCCATCTAGGTCACATGATGAGGATGCACGTGGGTGAAAAGGCCTCAGTGGTCCAGGATGCGGAGGTTGCCAGATACAATTTTATTTTCCAGCATGGAGCCAGCGGGAATGTCGATCCGATCTCCATGGTTGGCGATGATGATTACTGTTCCCTGCAAGGCAGAAGAGGTGCGGGGTTAGTTTTGATTATCAGCACACAAAATACAGGAAGAGAGGGAATGGGTGGCAGGGTGATGTCATTTTTTAAGATGCTATCCCATAACCAGGGTATGAAATTTTAATCCCCACGAAATGAACTCCCATTACCTTTACTTCCTGGATATCGGTGTATCTTTAATTGTGACCTCATGCTGCACCAGTAGCCGTAAATACAAATTCTAAAACCATCGCAGGTTTTTTAAAAAGTCCCGCCTCTCCACCCCTCCCATCAAATAAAACTGCCTTTTTCTTCCTGACTGACATTCAATTGGTTTAGACTTTTGAATGATCCCTCATTGCATTATGTCCCGCCCCAACATCCTGTTTCAAGAGGATAATGGAAGTAAAGATGATGTTTCATGGGGTCTTTAACCCCCGCCAAGCTCCAGATGTTGGTACAGTTTGTGTTTGGTGATAAATCAACAACGGTCACCTGCCACAATGGCCAGTAAGTTTGCCTGTTCTCAAACTTTGTCCCTGCTAACATGTAAATGTGAAAGACTAGGCAATCTGATTATAAACCCTGAGGATTATACCGGGACGTCCCTTACAAAGACAGGTCAGTAACAGAGAGATTAAAAGATTTCCTTCTCTGCACTTCCTCTCCACCAAATGAATGAACATGGATATTAAAGAGGCCACAAGCCTCCAGGCTCAAGATCTTCTTAGTCATTAAGTCTCAGTAGCCTCCAGTTTACAGTCAGTTCAGTTTCTATGATACTGTATAATCTTACATCCTGTACTTTAACTTCAGCATGGGCACTTCAGTAAGTAATACAATGTTTCTAGGTTAGAAAACTTCAGAGATGGGACTTCTGCACACTTGGAGCATACTGCTGCTGATGCCGAAAAGTCTCGTAACTACAATTTAGGTGATTTCTTTTTTTTCTTTTTTGCTTGAATTGAAAGTTTATGTGCAAGTTTATGTGGTTTTCAACTGACGGTTAAAACCATTTCAAATATACATTGGCGAGAAAGAGAAGATACATTTCAGATTCATTTCTTCACTCTTGGAAAACTGGAAAGCTCAACCAAAGAATTAATCTAGCGTTTGATTCAAGTGTATAAAAATCCCTTCCTCGACACTGGCAGTGTGTGACATAACTTTCCCCTCTCACACCTGAGCTGGGTGAGTTGTCGTTTGCACAGTGTGTCCTCTACAACACTGGTGACACTTACCTTGAGTGAAACGTGTTTCCCAAAGGTGACGTCTCCAGACACTGTGAGGTGGTCCAGCTCCAGCATGTCGGGGATGCTCTCGAAGCGAGTCACGTACTCCTGCACCTACAGACAGACAGACACAGACACACAGACATGAGACAAGATACTGTGTGTGTGGGTGTAGGTTTGTTGTCAGGATCAGAATCACAAGGTGCTAGATGCAGCATTTTAACATCAATAGATCATTACCACGACAGAAGTATAATTTAATGGGAAATGCTTTTCTGGCACAATACAGGAAGACGGCGCTGTTCTTCCAGAGCAAACAGAGCTAAAGTTTTCAGAGTTTCTGGCAACGGCAGATGGTGGAAGGAGGGAAAGACTGATGGAAAAATCAGTTACAACCTGTTCTCTTCAGTTAAGACAAAGAGAAAACAAATTACTCCAAGAAGGGAGAAGGAGGGCAAACAGCAACATCCTCTTTGTAACTGGGAGTAACAGGGTTTATGGGGAATGTGGTCTTCATTTTGAGAAACAAAATTTTGGTGTGAGATAAAGGGAACTAATCATCTTTTCACGGTTGACTAGTCAACATAAGCTGATTGGGCTATAACTTAAAAAAATAACCATTAACAAATAAAAATGAACACGAACTGTGCATTTTGGTTTTGACTGATGAAAATGTATTTTGTCATAGGAATAGGCAATATCAATTTACAAGATCACTGTACATAACATGTCAGAAACAACACAACTGTTAATATTATCACGCAACCTGTGAAGAGGTTGTAGTGACTTTAGTGCTACACCCGAAGGTGACAATTAAGTAACGGATAATCATTGTGTAACTTTTGGCCAAGTGCAAGACTATCCAAAATATTTTTCAACACGTATACGTCTAAAAGAAAGAAAGGGCACAAACAATAAGCCTGAAACGCAAATGTGCAAAAAATTAAAGAGCAAACCCCTCCCTAAAAATCAAAACAAAACCAGTAGACGTCGACACACATCCTCATGAACGACAAGTCGACTGTTTTGAGCGAGCAGAAGTGCAGTGTGTAGTCCACTGTACCAAGAGGAAGGTATCCTGAGTCAACACCCACCTGTTAGGACTGAAGTATGACCTGACATCATCACAGTGGTTTCTACTGGAAGGACGAGCCCTACCTTGGTGAAGGAGCTGCCCAGTTTGACGTGGGGCGTGGTGGGGAACTCTCTCTTGTGGCTCATGGTGAGAGAGCCCGCCTCCAGGCTGTACAGGTTGGACATGACCAGCAGCAGGTCGGAGGTGGTCTTGACGGGCAGGAAGCGGCTGCGGGGCACGTTGATGCCCAGGGCGTTGTCGAAGCACTTGATGGCGGCGCCGACCGCCGTCTCCAGCTGGATGACGTTCTGCCCGCCGTCCAGCGTCTGGACCCGACAGGACGGCCAATCAGGAACGAAGAGAGAAAGAGAGAATCCAAAATTATTGGATTTTTTTTTAACCTTTTTCCAGGGAAGGCATGCTTGCTCTTTTCCACCGATGCCCTACTTCACATTCATACATTAACACACTTTCACACCAGGGAGCCCAGTACAACCTCAACCTTTTTAGTTCTACTTCTTCTGCAACTCCACTGGAGCAGCTGGTGGTTGACAGCCTTGCTCAAAAGCACCTGTCAGTAGTTGTTGAGGGAAGGGAAGAGCGTTACTCATTTACTTTCCCCATCTACATTTTCCCTAGCCTCACAAGCCAGTCTTGTCTGGTTTGAGAGGCTATGCATTTTGCCAATCTGGGGATGTGAACCGGCAACCTCCCGATCATAAGCCCACTTCTCTAACCTAAATGCTACAGCTGCCACTTACATAAAATTTCAAAAGTTGTGATTTTTAAAAAATTATGTGATTCGTCCCACAGATTTCAGAATCATAAATTTGTCTTGGTGACACTGGCCTAACGAGTTTCACAGTGCAAGCTGACTCACATGGTGCAGGGAAAAGATCATATACAGTGCAAAGGGACAGTGAGAGACACACAGTGGCCATAAAGAAGAAGAGGGATAGATAGTTAATACATAGTTACATGACATAGTTAATACATAGTGTCCCTTTCTCTCTCTCCATCTCTCTCCAGCTCTCTCACACTTACTAATTACTTGATAAATAAAAAAAAAACAATTCCAAGAAAAGCCAATGGACTTTCGGTCAACCTCCAAGCTAAATATTTAATTAATTTTACATTACAGAAACTAAATTGAATCACTGCGTTATGCAATAGCTCACTAACAGGAGTGCACAGTAATTCAATAACATATATCATATGATGACATCTAATAAAAGATTGATTAGATCTGGGCCTCAGGCATAGGCTTAGTAAATATCACAGGTAGGGATCAGGTGAACTTATATAACATTTGCCATTCAGTGGACGCTTTTATCCAAAGTGCCTTTCAGTACCATGAGTGTACAGTACAGTTTCAGCATGTGTGGTTCCCCTTACCCTGCAGTGTTAGTGCCACACTCTGCCAGTGTAGGACCACACACACACTTATGTGAAGCTAGACAGCCTCACACAGTTATCACTAGTTACATAACACTATGTCACGGCATGTGATTCTGTAGCCAAGGGCCAGAAAAATTACATCTATAGATTGAGCCGGCAATAATCAGGAAGGAGGTTGTAGTTTGGTTTCAAAGCTCGGCAGTGAATATATTACGCCGGTTGCATATTTGCATACCCTAAGGCGGTGCTTCGCAGCTGGGGGTGCTGAGGCACGACGCTGCGGAGTGAGCGCAACCCAAATAATGTCACCTCAAATCAAGTCAGATGTGTTTGCTACACTGCTTTTAACAGAGCAGCTTCGTCACAAAGCACTTTGCAGAGAAACAAATGATGGAAATACACATAAAGACAGAGAGAATTAACACATAATGTTATATTAAGATACAAGGTTAGAGATTGTGTGTGTGTGGGTGTTTGTCTTTGCGTGCGCATACTCGCATATGTGTGTGTACCCTGAAATTACGCTCAAATGCATAATGAGATAATCTAAATCAAACAAAAATCACACTTCAGTAAAATTCAGTTGATTAAACATTTACTCAAACCTTTTCCTTAACGTTAATGTCACTGAAGCTGGCTCACTTCTGTGATTTTCATTTCATTTATCAATTATTTATCGCCTCAACATGAAAATAAACTGCATGAAAATTTTGTGAGAGAGCAGTTGATCTGTTGGAGAAAAGATAATATATGAAATTTATAAAGGCCAATAATTTACATCTTCTTTGGGAGTGTTCTTGCTGAGAGTAAACCTAATTAATGTGCCTTTTCTTCTGCAAATTTCAGAGAACTGCTGCAGTGGGGGTCTTTGGGGGAGATTAAAGTGTCTTTGAAGGAAAATGTTTGGAAATAAAACTTTTATCTTCGGCTCTGTCTCTCCTATGGCGTCCCACGCACACACAGACACACATACACTCTCTCTTCTCCTCCCAAACAGACACACACAAACACACACTCCTCTCAAAAACACACACACATGCACACACAAAAGCTAGCAAAGGAGTCCAAGTGGGGCAGATGAGCCACCAGAGAGGTGACCAGAAAACTGGATTGGATTTAAACACCTCTGTTCTCCTTTTCTCTCCTCTGTATGCAAATCCACACATCAAAAACAAAAGCCTCAGAAACTGGAGGCTTGCTGGGGCGGCAGGGAGAGACTTTATAGCGCCGACACACACAGGAAAGCGGCTTTAACATGTGGGTTTCTTTAGGAAGCCTGGATGCTTTTTTTTTTCCTTTTTTTCTTTTTTAGTGAGATATGATTTATTCAGGAGGGTTGCTCTCTGTAGAGGCAGAGTGGTGCAGCTATCTCTCTGCTCTGCTCTACTATACATGGCTACTGCTTCTAATGTGACACGATGGCCCTGCTAAAATAGGACAGATGATATTGCTCAGGGAGAGAGACGAGAAGAAGAGTCTGTTTGCTTGCGGGTTGAGGAGGAGGGTGGCTGGGAATTTACCACAGTTCCATATTTTAGTTTTTAGTTTTATACATATAGTGCAGATACATGAGAAAACAATACAAAGACAATCATGCCGAAATAGGAAAGCAAGCGAGAGTAGAGAGTAAAGAGTAATGTGCATGTGTATTCACTTCATGCACTATTAAAGGCCTGGGAATAGAAGTGGGTTTTAAGCAGGGTTTTAAAAGTGTTGATAAGATTTGGCTGATCTGATACGTAAGAGAGGTTTGTTCCGAGTTTCGTATTCGTATAAACTCGGACGGAGAGCCGGCTCAGAGCTGCTGCTCTGAGGATCTAAGGGGCCTGGTGGAGTTGTGGAGGCACAGAAGCTCGGCAATATAAGAAGAGGCAAGACCATGGATGGCTTAGTAGACAAAAAGCAGGATTTTAAAATCTCTTCTATAGCTGACAGAGATCCAGTGCAGCTAGAATTGGAGTAATATGGTCTCTTTTTTGGCTCTGGTCAATAGCTTGGCTGCTGCATTTTGTACTATATACACAGGGTTCATACAGACAATATTAAATCAAATTCAAGGACTTTCAATGACTTTTTCCAGCACTATTTTTCTGTTCATAAGGACATTTCCCTAAACCTTACTGCATTTCATATTACAGGTTCACATGTTCACATGCTTTTAAGTCATCTTTCCCAGAATACATTGGTCTTCTTTTCTATGTTTTGACTTGCATTCTGTCAAACACTGCAAACATTTTATTTATTTGCTTATTTATTTATTTCAAGCTCTTTTTAAGTACTACAGTTTCAGGCTCATTTTCCAGGTATTCCAGTACTTACAGTTTGAAAAGTTAAATTCAAGGACTTTAAGCACTTTAAGGACCTTGTATGATCCCTGTATGTATATATATATGTATATACTTTTCACCTTTACCTAAGCTCAGTTGTACTGCAGATGGCACCCCTATATGCCCCTAAGCACTTGATGTCTATGCCGGACTCTCAAGTCACATTAGAAGAACATTAAGGACCAGGAGGTTGTGGGTTTGAATCTTGGACTGGCTGGGAAAGACAGATTCATAAATTTAAACAATTTTCAAATTAATTATGATTACATAATTAGTATAGTCATGAAAATTTGGTATGAAGGAAAAGTGTGGAAGCCCTTTATCTCTCAACATAGTGTTTGCTAAAATGTTACCAAGGACACATGGATGATTTTGGCGTGTGTGTTCTTATCGCTTAACTAACGGGCCAAGAGGGTAACATGGGAGATGAGGGTTAGAGGTCAGGGGTCACAATTGATGAGTTGTGGCCAAGATGCTCCTGCTGTTAGTGTGTGAAGTGACACAACCTTTCCATTATCACCTAAGGGTATGGCATGTCAAAACATATGCACGTGCAAACACACACACACACGCACACACACACACACACACACACACACACACACACACACACACACACAGCTGTGAGGTTATTAGGTCACAAGGTAATCACATCTGTTTGGAAGCTACCCTGTAATTTGTTCCTTAAGCATTTTCCACAAAGTCCTTTGATGTCTGTGTCTGTGTGTGTATGTGTGTGTGTGTGTGTGTGTGTGTGTGAGAGAGAGAGTGTGTGTGTATGTGTGTGTGTGTGTAAGAAAGAGCGAGCGAGTGAATATGCGAGTTCCCCTCCTCTCACATGGTGGCTGATTTATGAACTCCATTGATGTGTGAGGGAAGTACAGAGTGTATTTATGCATGAGATTTCTCCCCCTTACCTTATGTGTGTGTGTGTACTGTGTGTAAGTGCATGTGCGTGTGTGTGTGTGTTTTGAGTTAGTTCCCCTATGTGCGTCCCCTCACCTTGGGGTTGACTATAATCTCCAGGTCCATGGCATTCTGCTCCTGCAGCCTCTTGATAGCAGCCAGAGAGATCCACAGGTTGTTGGTGTTGAAGATCTTGAACTTTGTGACCGACTTGAATTCGTCCACGTGGGCCTTGGGCACCTGGGCGATCTCCAGCAGACGCAGTTTACCTTCATACTGGATCAGCGTGCCACCCTGGAAAAAGCACCAAGTCAGAGTCATCATTTTCCCGGTCATCCTGTCAGTCTGTGGCTGATGGAGTCCAAAATTCACCAGCCGTTCTCAACATTTTCCCAAATATGATTTTTAGAAGGGGAGAGGATCTTCAGATGATGGCTGGTTACCTGTCAAAGTTAAAAGCTACCAGGCACAGCCAAAACTAACAAACATTCAGCTTTGCGTGGCTTGTGTTAATTTCCCACCCTGCTCGAAATGCCAGTAAGCTTTCATAAGCCACAAGACAATGGCAAAGCTATAGTGAGTCCAGGAGTTTAATTATCCCTACACTAAAAGTGCAGGCGACAGCAAAGGGAAAGGCAGGGCAAGCACCAAGTGTTCTGAATTTTTTATGCATAACTAAACAGGTGCTCATTATTAAAATCCCACCCAGCCCCTAAAACACACCCAAATGTGTCAAAAAAATTCTAGAGGCAGAACGAGGCTGTAAGTCTGACAACCATAAAAGCCCCAAAAAACACCTGACTTAGCACTGTCTCACCTCATTACACCCACCTTGAGTGCTACTGGCCAAGAGGCAAACCACACAATCCATAATCTAAGGTTCACAGGCTAGGTCAGTATATTGATTGATATATTGAGTAATATTGCCATTCTAGCTCAATATTGCCTTCCAGTGCCAAATCAAGCCAAATCAAACCAATTTGTCATTTTCACCTAGAGAGTGCAACAAAGAGAAATGAATCCTTACTTTTCCCCTAGACTAGGACTACTTCAGTTAAAATAAGAATCACTTTATTTAGGTTTGATGAATATAACTGGATTTGTTTCGGTGGCATCAGAGCAGAGACATTATGACAACTTGCATAGTAACACACTAAATACTGACACACATGGTACAAGGCCAGGCCTTCACACACAGGTGTAAAGGAACAACATCAAAACCCAGTCTTCCTCCTCCCCACACACCTTGACGTCGGCGCGCGTCTTGTCCGTCACCTCCATGATGAACTCGCAGCGCTTGCCGTTGGGCTGGCTGACCAGGTGGTGCAAGATGTGCAGATCCACGGTGGCCCCCAGGTTGTCGATGTTGGACACGAAGATGTACTCCTTGCCCTGGGCTATCAGCTGGTCCAGCAAGCCCGAGTTGTAGAAGCTGGCGTAGATGTCGCCGTGCCCGGGCGGGTACCAGACGTCGGCGTTCTGCCCGGTCATGCCCATGTTGGTGGCCACCGGTAGGAGGGACTCTTTGTTGACGCGAGGATACCTGCAGGGGGGAGGAGGAGGAGGAGGAGTCCAGATGAAGCCGACCCACTACAAATGCTTTTCTTTCCTTTGACAAAACAATCACAATTATTTGGTCTATTATCTGTAGAATAGTAGAACATGACCCTGACCCTGCATTTTTGTGGTAGTCACACACTTGCATCAAAGTGTCACACATGCAAGTAGCTGTTGTTCTGTGAAAACCATGCAACTCCAATTTTGGTGATTTTCATGTTTTCACTTCAGTTGAAACTGAAGAGGGTTGGGAAATTCCCTGACCTCTTAGGCTTATGAAACTAAAGGAAAATCTACAGGATAAAGTCAAAAATGCATTGTGATCAAGCTAAAACAAAGCTGTTTTTCTTAGTTCCAGAAAAGTTGACATTTTGGAGATAGACGGTTTCCACCCGACAGCGACAAAGTGTGAAATGCAAGTATAATTTTCTGTTTGTAGAGCCTCCGTGACGAATTTTCTCTGCTTCTGTCAGTATAAGTAACTGATAAGGACAAAGTTGCAACCAAAAAAAGGAGAGATGAACTCATTCAGCCCGCTGCAGAGCTTTGAATCTGGGATTGCACATATAAACAGATAAACAGCACAAAGAGAATACAGAATGTGTGAAATCTTTTTGCTTCACATCTTATGTAAAACCATGGAAACTTTGCCACAAAGCACCATGCCAAATACCATGGCAAACTTTTTGAGTTTTTCCATGAAGGCAGGCGAGGCAACAAGCCAAAGAGTCCAAGCCAACGTCACTGTGTGCATTAACCTGATCAAAGGGTTTCTAAGAGGGATCCGCGTCAGGTCGAGTTAACAAACCTCATTTTAGGGAAACGGGACTGAGTGGGAGTCGGCTTTGTTTTGGCAGTTGGAGGATAGTCACGGCACAGATGAGCCGGGTCAGGTGAGAGGAGGCACAGAGGAGGTGTAGAGGAGGTGCAGACGCCTTTTTTAAATGGAGGATTAACTCCAAGCGACGGTTCTGAGGAAGATGTTCCAGATGGTGAGTGGTTTTGATGCGAGCTCATGGACTTCAAAGGTTTGCACAGGTTTTACGTCATCTCAGACCCAAGTGAGAACACCGCTTTACTTCCACAACAAGTTTTTCTTCTTCTCTCACATCCACGACCGCTGCCATGGAGGGGACAGATATTCTTCCACGAGTAAATGAACACACGTCTTATTAAAGGATAAACTGGATTTTTTTTACGCTTATTCAGATACATTGGTACCTTAGAGGTTTAGGGAGATTTAGGGTCAGGAGCAGCTACATAGGGAGTCAGTGTCTTGCTCAAGGACACTTCAGCAGGGTGGATGCTTTCTGACATGGGGGTTTGAACCTAAACTTACTCACTAGGCCACCCTGCTGCTTATAGAAAAAGTCTATTATTCCAATTATGTAGCATGGAAATGTGGCTGGACAGCACTGGCTGTTGATCTACTGCACAGTCAAGCAGTGAATAAATGTAGGAATTTGGAACACTAATAATAATAATAATAATAATACACTTTATTTATATAGCGCCTTTCAAAACACTGTTTCAAAGTGCTTAACAAAAAAGAAATAAAAGTATAGTAAAATACACAAACACAAAAACACAACTACATGAACAAGAACAATGAAGTAAAAAACAAGAAATATAAAATAAACACCAATAAAAAAATAAAAATAATATAAAAACCTTTTCATAAAAATGCGTTCTGAGGAGAGACTTGAAAGAAGATACTGATCAGACACAGTGACACTACAGGGATGGAAACAGGAAACAAACCTGTGATTCCAGTTATGGGAAAGGTCCCACCCTTGATAGCAAGGAAGCAAGACTCTCTCTCATCTCACACACACACACACGCACACACACACACACACACACACACACCAATACACACACACGGAGCAGTGTTGCAGTCTCTCCAACCCTGTAGTCTCGCCAGCAGCAGTTATTTAGGGTGTTTTCTGAGGTAGATGCCAACTCAATTAAGCCAATCAAATATTAACACTACAATGCCGGGCTCTGATCAATATTTAACAACAAGTTGTGTGCCCTTTGTGTTTGCACGAATCCAACAAGGCAGCAGTGTGTGTAAGGCACGAGATCTGCTTCTGATGCAGTGAATGGGAAGCAATGACAAGGGATTCTGGGAGTTCAGTCCGGTCTCATCTGCTAATTGTGATACACGACTTGCTGTTTCTCTCATATTCTCATGCCTTTCTTAGAATATTTAAAAAAATGTTGTATCTTCATTTCATTTACTTGTCTCCCTCTCTATCCCTTTAATATCTCCTTTCTCTCCGTTGCCCTTTCTTTTACAAGAAATTAATGTCAGTCAGCAAAGAATGAATGGCAGCTTAGCAGAATGCTTCGCAGGGCTTTCAGCAGTTTTATGCCTTTGTAAATCAAGCCAGGCCTGAGCTCAGCACATACTACTCGCAGATTATTTACGTCTCTGTCAAGGACACTTAACATATTTCCTCAGTTTTTCATCGTTTTTGTCACAAAATACAAGAACGTAGGCTATATTTAGCTACATTTGCATTTAAAACGAACTTGCTAAGCTACAATTAATATATTCCTCCAATTTCTTGCTCTTTTTCAATGTTTGGAGGAGGTAAATGACAGACGCCTTAAAATTACACACAAACAAGCTGAAAACAGGGTGGGAAATTAACATCAGCTGCCAGACAGATGCTGTTAGATATTTGGCTGTTGCTGCTAAATTTATCTATTCCACCAGTTACTTTGGCAGGTAACCAACCAGGACTTTTTGGCTGGTAAACAGTGAAAGCGGCTGGTGAAATTTGGGATTTGCCCTGTGGACTTAAAAAAAAACTTAACTGGAACACTAGATAATATGGACTGCACTAGAATTGAACTTGCTTTGTAACAATTAACATCACCACCTGAACTATCCACTTCTCTCAGGTCTCCTATGAATTGTCAATCCCCAACTTTCTCTGGGCTGACAGTGAATCCCACATGTATCCCACACACCCCCGCCCCCACTGTCCAAAACCGCTTTGTACTACACTTCCTCCAGCGTACATACGAGTGCTCTAAATAATTCAAAGGAAATAGTAAAAAGTAAGTGCAATTAGACTGACAAGTCGGCGAGACCGTGGTTTTAAATATTAATGGCTTGCTCCATACATTAGATTTCCTGTGGAGCGGCCTCTGTTCTTCACAGTTTGGGTACAGAGACAGGAGCAGAACGCACAGCGGGAGATATATATTCAGATATAGACCAGTACATAAGGAGAGACACTGAGTTCAGTCAGTAGACCACGACCGATATAAGACGTTTGGACCCAATACTGATAATTGGGAAGAAAATAAAAAAAATCTTCTTGAATCTTCTTCTTCTTGAATCTTGGATTTTGTTTCAAATTGTTCTTTCCTGTCAAAGGTCCAGTGCAAAATAAAAATAGCCTTACGTTAATGGTCCAAAATTTTTTGGGGGAACTGATACGCATTACTAGCAGGACCAATATTCATATTTCTATATATCAAGTGCTAGTAGGGAGTGTGCGTGCAGAAAAAGGCTGTGGCAGCTCTGTGTCTGCCTTTCTCCCCTCTAATGTCTAATTTCTAAAACATGACAGAACAGAAGTCTCAGTGTCGTCAAACTGTTGCTCTGGCAACGTGCCTTCCTTTTCAATATGGCAAAGTGAAGGAGAGGGAAGGATAGAGATGAGTGGAAAGCTTTGACTCTACTGGTTACTTGTAATATTGTCAATTTAGGAATTTAAACTAATGCTGCACACTTTCTAGGTGGCTCTGGATGAGATGGCCAGTAAAAGTTCATGGTATGCAAAGTATTTAGAGCGCACTGCACTATCAGGTGACTGGAAGTTTTTTTTTTGACCGTTTTTATGGTTAGCAAAAAACCTGGACAGTACAATGGGCTGATTCAATTCTGCACATCATTATACAATGCTCCACAAAGCATTTACTGTACATTTCAGGCTGGTAGCCTTATCCAGAGAGATTTACAAAGAGTGCAATATACTGCAAGTCCAAATTTAAATTCCTACACTGAAAAAAACATTACAAGCAACCAACAGAGTCAAAGCCTTTCAGTTCAAGTCTCTCCTCACACCAGGCCCACTATTATCCCCTGTGACACTGCCATGTTGTGTTACCTGCTCTGGTTGAAGGTGTGTATCTTAACACGGTGGTGTGTGTATTTCTGCAGGATCTTCTTGGTGTCTTCATCCGTGTTGAAGGAGTTCATGAGGACCAGCGGCACGTCTGTGTTGTAAGTCTTGTTCAGGTGCTGTGGAAGAGAGAAGGGGGAGGGAGGTTTAAAAACAAACGAATGCCAGTAAACTTTATTTAAGCTTCATTTATCCAGGGAAGACTGATTGAGCATGTGTGCTCTTTTCCATCAATGCCTTACTTCAGTTATACAGTTACACCCTCTCACACCGGACGGTTCAGTGCCTTGCTCAAGGGCACCTCAACAGTAGTTTTTGAGGGAGCAGACAGGGAGTTTCCCAGACTGTTTGGAATTTGAACCGGTGCCTTCTGGCGCTTTCTGGAAAAGTGATAAATTGTTGCATAAGCCCACTTTCCAGCAACCTCACTTTATCCTGGATATCAGTTCTCCATAAACGAGTTCATTTCATTTTTGTGGTTGTGTTTGAGAAGTCTGTCTTCAGGCTAACCATTCGCATTAAAATGGCAGGCGTTGATACCGGTTTTGTAAAAGCAATAATGACCTTAAGGCAGCGAGTTATGGTGCAATATTGTTATTTACATTTTCAGTATTAATCCGACACTCTTATCTGGAGAAACTTACAAAGAGCCTTGGGTTGAATATGAAGTGCCAGGAAAATAAAAAGAACTAAGGGGAGATAGAAGCAATTTTTTTTTTTTCAAGATAAGAGAAAATTAGAGTGCGAAGAGGAGGAGGATGGGAAAGAGGATATGATTCAGTGGGGAGAAGCTGACGTGAGGAACTTGTTGAAGAGATGAGCTGGAGAATGACTGTGCTTTTCTAAACTGGAGTGGAAAGGTCACCGAGGGACCAGGATGGAGAGGGGTCAAGTGTGGGTGTCGCTGGCTCCCTCGCTGTTGCTCAATAATCACCACTCCTAAAATAAACACTGTTCACTCAACTTAAAGAGTGTGAGACACAGGTAAACTGTGTCCTTCACCCTTTTGTGTGGCGTCATAACACTTCAAGGATTTTAAAGAGCTCATGCACCCCTCCTAGGACTCACATACACCATAATGAATCGCAAACAGTTATAAAAAAGCATTACATACCATGCGCTTTACAGTGTGTTGACACTGGGTGTGTGGAGAGGGTTTACACAACCAAGAGCAAAGGCAGGGGGGAATGCAGTTCCTGTAACCGTTTCATCAAGTGTTGAGTAATATATAATACGCTATCTTTGACTTCCCCAGTGCTATTCTACAATACTGCGCATCTATCTCATATAATGGCAATCATAATGTGCTCTCACATGACTTTTGGCTTCACTGATATTAAGAAATTGGCTACAGTTGGGTGAAGTAAGCAGCAGTATGCTGATGATGAAGACATTTTGGGCTCAAATGTCGCACATAAAGAAAAAAAAAAAGAGAACATAGTGTATGTTCTCTTTTTTTTCAAGTTTGGTCATACCTGATTGACTAACTGACCTGCCATTTTGATCTAAAGGCTTATGCTTAAATGCTTGACATTTGTTTCTTAGATAAATATAAATAGTGAAGTTGATACCTATGTATGAATTTCTTTCCAAAGCCTTTGCCTTTCCATCAAGGCAAAGGGAGGCTACTTTAAAGAATCTAAAATATAAGATAGTTTCGATTTGTTTAACACTTTTGTGGTCACCGCAAATTCCATTTGTGTTATTTCATAGTTTTGATGT
This sequence comes from Centroberyx affinis, assembly GCF_046629955.1. Taxonomy (NCBI): domain Eukaryota; kingdom Metazoa; phylum Chordata; class Actinopteri; order Beryciformes; family Berycidae; genus Centroberyx; species Centroberyx affinis. The sequence continues at coordinate 209,130 of NW_027279059.1, read as the reverse complement.
CTTCACTATTATTCTAAAATGTGAAAAATAGTAAAAATAAAAAAAATGTTCAGTTTTGTAGACTGTGTTGATAGCAAAAAAAACAAACAGCATTTTTATACATGTATTGCCAATTAAACAAACAAATTTAAAACTTCTCAAAAAACAAAACAAAAAAGAACCCACATCAGAAGCTTTTCCGGAGCTCTCTGATCTTTAAAAAAAACAAACAGCCTTGCATCCCAGACTTAGGCAGCCACTCTTACACCTTGCTTCACTCACAAATCGACCAGATAGTCAAGTCAAATGAAAGCACTAAATCTTCTGCAGCCAGGTGGCGCCATCCCAATAAGCCCATCCCACGTCTGTTCGCACCGAGAGCTTACGGCGTCAGGACTGAACTGGAGGCAGTCCAAAGTAAATGTGCGGTCATCTGACTGAGGCAGCGTGGTGGCTCACAGGGCCTTTCTCACACAGGAGACGAGGTTAGGGGTCTCTACATGTATGGGATCCATTTTCCCCTCTTTCTAAATGGGCTGATTCAGTCAGGAGGTAATCTGACCAGACCTGCAGAGAAAATGGAGAGCGGTGACTTGGACACAGAGTGCAGTGTGCTGGGGAGAGAGGAGCGTCCCGAGAGGCTGTTATGAAACGTACACACAAATACTATGCAGCCAAGGCACGCATACACACACACACACACACACACACACACATACATACAACAAAGCTCTGGCACAGTCTCTCTGACAAACCCAAGCACACACACACTAAATGCACAAATTATGATAATCACTTCCCTAATATTGAGTTCGTTGTTGCACAATCCATGTCAAATGAGGTCTCAAAGTTTAAAAATAAAAACTTTTAACCTTTCTCTTCCCCTTCATCTACATCTGCATCTTATTGAAATCAATAAGGCATCATAACTTGGTCTGTCTGTTTCATGGACAGAGCAGAAAGTGTTCATATGTTGTGCATAAGGCTGCATGATTATGTAATTCACTTCATTAGTTTATTAGTCTTACTATATGGGGAACATATCATATGACAAATAAACAAATCAAGTGACTGTTAGTCTTGATAATGTGGAAAACAAAATTATTATATTGTATTTTTTTTTAATCTATTGTACATTTGTTTTGCCAAATTTTATGGTTATTGTGTGAAAAAGAAAAAATCTCAATGTACAATTATGCGTGAGTAACTGCAGCCCCCCCCGCCCAACCTCCACCCCTCACACACACACACACACACACACACACACACACACACACACACACACACACACACACACACACACACCTCTCCTCCAGCACACTGCTGTCTCTGTTTCCCTGCTCACCCGCACACCAACAGATTCTCTTTCACTACGGCTCCCTCCAGATATCACACACACACACAAGTCCTTTCAAAAGACCCTCAGCTCATTTTCAAAAACGCATGTCTCTCCCCCGGCACCTCTGATACATAAAAGCAACAGAAACTCGTGCCTGGAGGAAAAGTATGCAGAAAGTGTCAGGGAGAGCAAAAAGTTCAGAGGAAAAGACACATGCTTGTAATTTTCAGATCATGAAGAGAGGCGAGGTGACGGTATGTTTTTTTTCTTCCAAAATCCTCAGATCACCCCGTGACCCATTTTTTCCCGTGCTTCGCCTGCGTCTGGTTATGTGTACTGAAGTCTCAGCTCCTCCCGTGGGATTGTGTGAGTTCATGCAACTTCCCAGAAAAACTAAAACCACTACAACGAATCAAATACGGTAACGCGAAGTGGAGCAGATGTTTGTATCGCCCCAGACAGCAGCGCATCACTTCCTGCTAGGCTGGAAGGAGCTGGTGCGTTACGTCTTGACCTCCATTCAAACCTCGCCACCCCTGCCCCTCTCCTATGTCCATCCCACCCACTCTGACGTCATAGTGACATCATGACAGCTGGGGTGGGAAGCCAGCCACCTCTCTGCTCTGCACACCACACCTCTGAGTTAGGTAACACCAAACCCTGACCGTTCATCTCGCAGCCAAGTCTGCGCTAGGAATGCGAGTTGTTAGGGAGAAAAATATTAGCCGTGTTTCTGAGAAAAGCTTGCAGACTGGAAAAAAGAAAAGAAAAGAAAATTTCAAAGCTATTATGCAGTCGTGGTTTCATAGGCCTGCGGTAGAGAGAGAGGTTTCATGAGAACCTATTAAAAAATAAACAAACAAGTTGTGAGATCACAGCAACTCCCAAGAACGGACAGAGAGTTTGAATGGTGATGAGTCGTAACTCTTCAGATGAAGATCCATACACCCCAAGGCAACTGACATCTAGTTTTCGTGAAGTGGGAAAGAGCTCTGTGTCTGTAATTTGATCTGTTCTGTCTTCCTATCAACTCTTCTACTCTCGCGGTGAAGAACAGCAGATTGTCCACCCTCTCTTTTTAAAAAGATATAAGATATGACAAGTGAAATCACAGTACTTTTGCCTTTGACTTTGTGTCAAATGAAAATTCAAGTGTCAAAAGACTCCAGGTAGCACATACTATGATCTTCAGGACAGACAAATCTCTATTTCACCAATTTATTATGGGTCTTGTCTAGAGAAACATGCCAACGTTTCAGCCTAATGGCCTTCATCAGAGCATTAGGCCAAAATATTATCATGTTTCTCTTGACATGACATGACATGAACAAAATTCTTTATTTTGTTCCAAAATGAGACGCCCACCATTTGAAAAAGTCTTACAAAATGATTAATGGTGAAGCATGGTGCTTTCTGAAGGCCAGTGGGTCACTCCAGCCCTTGTCGGTTAAAGTGAGGACTTTTAATGAAAAGTGGTCATGATTTGAATGGGGCTTTGGTTAAAAGCCTCAAATAAGGTCTGTGGTTAAGAAAAGCTAAAGACAGTTTCACGTTTCATTCTGTCAGATAAAATAAACCATTAACATCCCCACTGGTTATTTTTGAAGCTTTTACGTGTCCTAACAAAGTAAGTTGCCAACAAATGGCTGTCTTAGAAATTGAACTACAGTGAGTTTGTCGCAAAATCATCACGTTATTATGCAGAACAGTCTGCCTTTAAGCCTTTAAACTCTAGTACTCGCACTCTTTTCAATTTAATGATATTCCATTGTAGATTTACCAATTTATTGTTATTTCCAATTGTAGTTTTTTTTATTGTAGGTTTTCAAATTAGCTAGCATAGCATTAGCCTGCTAGTTAACATGTTACCTTTAGGTTCGAGTGTTCGTGTTCCTCATTGGAGGAATGCAACTAATATTGCTTACATTTATGCTTTAAAACTTGTAAAAGCAGTATTGATTTGTGAAGATTGTCTCATATAACAAATGGATAAATACCATAAGCATGTGATAAACTTCACCTGCTTATCAAGACCTGAAGTCAGGTGTTTGTCATGGTTGTGGCCGGTGTGGGTCACTGTACCTCTATCTGCTGCACGGTGAGGTCCAGGAAGGTGTTCTCGTTGCGGACGCTGATCAGGCTCTTGGGGCCCTTACAGCCCATGCTGGTGCCCAGGCCTCCGTTCAGCTTCACCACCACCAGTTTGTTCAGGCTGTCGGCCACGTTGTCCGGCAGGCCGCGCGCAGCTATCTTATCATAGGGCTGGATCTGTGGAGGAGAGCGAGGAAGAGAGACAGAGAGAGAAATTCAAGTTAAGTCAACTGTGCTTATAAAGCTATTTTAAAGTGGTAATCCTCAAATTACTATTTGGTTGCCTTCTTTGGTGCTCAGCGCTCATTGCTGTGGTGTTTCTGCACTGTAATTGCCAGAGACCACCTGTCAATCAAACAGTATGGGCAGGACTGTGACATCTTTTTCCTTGGATATCCTTGTTGTTGAACTTTGAGTTTCTGTAGGTGGTGCTATTTTCTTTGTCTGTTCAGCCATGGTGGCTATCGCTGCTCATGCTAACTACCCAGTTCTTCTCTATTTATTCCAAACGTAAAACAATGTAAAACACATCACTTTCTATGTGATTTTTCATGGGAAAGAACTACCAGACACTGGGTGTTTAGAACAGCAATGTAAAAGCTTTCATGAGCTGGCTAAAAGTTGAATCACTATTGTGTTATATCAATCAGCGATAGAGAGTAGCAAAACAGACATTTATATGAAAATGTTGCAGGTTATTACTTTGCACTAACAGTTTTGTTGCAAAGTGCTTCATGGAACAACAGGGAACTTAAATACCGATAAAAACAAGTGAACACACACACACACACACACACTATAAATTTGTGGCAAAAAGAGGCTAACACTTTTTGTCTGTGAAAGGTGCAGATACGTAATGCACGACACAGCTGGTTTCAAATGTAGTCTTCAGCACTAATGTTGGCTGAGTAGCAAATACCACTGGGGCATGGGTTTGTGTGTGTGTATATGTCTGTGTGTGTGTGTGTGTGTGTGTGTGTGTGTGTGTGTGTGTGTGTGTGTGTGTGGATGGGGGTGGGTCAGTCAAACCACATTACTGGGTCAATACTACAGCTCTGACATCAGCACAATCACATATCATGTATTGACTGCTTCCATTCTCGCCCACACACTAGAAAGCAGTGTACGGAGGATAAGAGCGAGGACGTGTGTGTGTGTGTGTGTGTGTGTGTGTGTGTGTGTGTGTGTGTGTGTATGAGTGAGTGAGTGAGTGAGAGACAGTCATCTTCTAGTCCCACAAAACTATCATTTTCTCAACCAGGGACTTAAGTTACCTACTATCTTTTAAAAAAGTACCGTCATTTATTTTCATTTTGTGCCATGTATAATTTCACAAGAGTAGGCGTCACTTTCTCTCGAAACGATGAGACGGCCTTTTATAATCTTTATCAACCGATGACTTACTACGTCTCCCCTGGCGTTGCGTTTCTCCCCATATGTCCTCCAGCTTGAATGAGATTCATTCTTTCACAAGGCATTTTTAAAAGTGAGATGAAAAAACTACACAAAAAAAACTACAACAATGAGCAGAGGCATCCAGGAACACCAAATCCTAACCAGATGTTACACTGGGTTGGGTTATTAGTGTATGAGTGTGTGTGTGTGTGCGTTTGTTTTGTGTGTGTGTGTGTGTGTCTCCAAGCATTGTAGATGTATTTCAGTGTTGTAACTCCAGTTGTGCGTGAGTTTGTATGGCATAAAGTAATACATCTCTATGATAAATGTTGGTGTGCGTGTGTGCTGTGAATGATGTATGTATGGTGTGTGTATGGTGTGTGTGTGTATCTAAGGAAATGACAAGGCCAGGGGTCATTGCTCATCCTGTCTCCTTTCCTGCTGAAAGCGTCGAGTCACCAAACACCGACTCTAAACTCTGTAACACCCAGCGACAGCGGACACACAGCAGACCTCCTGATGGAAACAGACGGTCTCTCCGCTGCCGTTTATCACCCCCCCCCCGCCCCGCTCCCCCACATGGAAGATGAGGTTACAAACACAACAAACAACCTCAACACAGCTGTCGCTCCCTCTCTGCCCTTTACAGAGCCAGGGAGTGGCCGTTCTGTAGGACAAAAAATGTAAAGTAGTACAATGTGCACTCGAGTTGTACTAAAAAGTATAAAATAGATCTAAAATGAACCCATGTAGGTCTAATAAGTTAATATATACAGTATAAATTCAGCCCCTTCTCGAAGACGATGCGTTGGACAACTCTACATGTTGACCGATACAAATCCTTGCAACTGATATAGCCTATAAGTCTATAACATACCAGTCTGCTTACTGATGACAGAATAGCCTCTTAGCTCATTATCCTTCTCAAATATTTACCAACAATAACGCCTTGCATCGCAAACATTGTTTTTTTACCTGAATTAAAACCTTATTCACAAATCTCTATCCATTGTATCTTATCAAAGGCCGGATTCAATTAAATAAATCTTGATTCAACAAAATATCAGCCTAATTTAACTAAATAAATCAGTGCAATCCAGTGAATTCAACTAATCATAGCAAGTGTGGAAAATCAGTTTGAAACTCGCTCAATAATAATCAAGCTCTAAAAATCATGCATATTTTATGGCATTGTGGGCATGGGTTAATTAATTTGTTCACATGAATTAGGACATTGTGCGCGCACAATAATGAAATTGAGGGCGTGAATTAACCAACATGAAGGAATGATTAAGTGCCTTGTGCACTCGAATCCATCAATACGAGGGAACAAGTTCTATTACGTGCACACTGTGTCCTCCATGTATAAATTGCTGTCTTGAAATATATACTGCAGCCACTCCCGGGCTTTATAGTCCTTCCCTAAGAAACCCAAACAACGGGTCAGAGGGAAAGCGACAGAAAGACAGGAGAGAGTTGAGAGAGAGAGAGAAATAGAGGAAGAGAGGACAGAAGAGAGTGAAAGAGAGAAAAATTAAGTGAGAGAGTGACAGAACAAAAGAAAACACAACGGCAAATACAAATTGAGAGAGAGAAATTGTGAGTGAGAGAGACAGAGTTGGTGTGTGTATATGTGCGTGTGTGTGTGTGTGTGTGTGTGTGTGTGTGTGTGTGTGTGTGTGTGTGTGTGTGTGTGTGTGTGTGTAGTGAAGGTGTTGAGAGAACTATGAAACATGTTTTTCAGGCAGGCTCCCCATCCTACCCCTGTACCCCTGGAGGGAAACACAGCATCCACTCCCAGATGTTCATTTCCCTCTCTGGACAAAACAGATGAGGACTTCTTTCTTTCTCTGTGTTCTCTCTGTGTGTGTGTGTGTGTGTGTGTGTGTGTTTGTGTGTGTGTGTGTGTGTGTGTGTGCGCAATGTTCATTTCCCTGGTGCTCCAAGCAGGTCAACAGAAATGCTGATACTCTGTGACAGTGGTTATACTGGGCAGCTTTCAAAGGTGGCATTATTGGCAAATACTATAAATACACAACTGTCCTTTCTGAGTGTGTTCTAAGTATTTGTCACTTTATGGGCCAATTCCTTCATCAGACCTCTCCCTGTTTTCATCTGTGGCTCATTTCCCATTGCATGGTTTTGTCTGGCATCAACTCAGCATTGTTTCTTTTGCAATTAAATGTTTAATATTACAGTAATAATACCCAAAAAGGAAGGAAAAACCTGATTATGGGTACGTAATAGCTAAAGCTGAGTGCCATTAGCAGCACTGAAATAACCAAATAAGAGTAAAGAATGTCGCAAGGATATTATGCTTTCATGCAACAGTTACCAACACGTGTATTGTCCGATTCCCCCCCCCCCCAAAGTCCCCCAATCTACATGAGAATAAAAACAGGAAAAAAACTAAAGAAAAATCACCAACTAACATCCTGGTTACCGTAGCAACCAATAAAGGTTGGTAGCAATGCTTTATGGTCATTATTGGCATGGTGGCAATGCCTACTACCGTAAAACTACCGTAGGTCTACAATGTTTAAGCCACCAATTCCCATGCAAACTGTATTGTTCTTGCTGTGCACTTCGATTTACAAGCTACCTGACTGAGGACTGGTGTCAGCTGTATGAGTTAGCACCTACAAGCACATTAATTTATTATTGATTATTGGAATGAAAGCCAGTGAAATATGGAGGGCGATATGACTTTGAAATATGCGTGACATGTTGATGAACAAGTGTGCCGGAGCTTTGCAGGTGCTCAGGTGGGTGTGTGTGGGGTAGGAGTGAAACTACGTTGAACTTTGTAAACTCCATCTGTTAACACCAAAGTGCTGTGATAGCAGTGTTTTTTCTAAGAGAATTGCTGAATAAAATATTTAATTCACGAGTCGACTTACCCACTACAGTTAAAACAAGCTACTTCCTGGTATGTGGATGTTTAGCCCATAGACTGTAAAAAACGATGGATCAGCCATAGGTTTCTGAAGGTCCGTTTTGAAGCCTAAAGATTGGGTTTACAATCGCTGCCATGTTGACATTTTTTGGAGCCGGAGCAGCCAAAGTGAGGCAGAGGGTTGTCCACAGAGTCGCAGCGCTGCCTGCTATTGGTCCATAATCTGCGACCTGTCAATCACTGGACAGGCGACTTGTCAATCACTAGATAAACAAGCCTGTTTTATATCCGTTTAATGACACAATTATTTTGAAAATCGCCATAAGGACACAAGAAGTGAAATTTTCTACTGAGACCATAACCTCTTGTCGAAAGAAATTTATTGGTTTTATATTTTGAGTGAGAAGTTGGGTTGTGGTCCCATTGACTTGCATGGAGTTGGGCCGGGTTTGGAGTCTTTTTGGAGTCGGCCCCTAGCGGACCCCTAGAGGAATTGTTGCCTGTCGACACTTCCTTATTGGCTTCAAAATTCACAGAGCATCAGCATGCAACTTTCAAATAGGTGTGTTTGTCTTCAGAAACACGTGTCGACAAGCAAACAGACCGCATACTACTACTATTACTACTAATCACCTGAGGTTGTGCGTATGAAACATGAAAACATTTCTGTCATAGGGATTACAGCAGCACAGCCACATACTGAGCTATATACTGTATGTAACAGCTGGTACAACATCAAGACGGATGCTAGCCAGCTGCAGGAAACTTGTTCCTCTCATCTTGCTTTGCACTTGTTTTTTAACCTGACGCCTGATCGTACATGATCATTCACAGGAAAACTAAATAGACTCTTTGGCACAATGCATTACTGTCCAAACAATGAAGACAGCCAGTTGCAAAATAAATATTCCTACTCAAGTTAGTGATTTCCTACATTTCCCAGAACATGACTTTCGACAACCCCAAGAGAACGGATGTGAACTCATGAAATCGAGCAGTGGGTTATATCTGTAGGTGGAGAGAGAAATAGCAGTAATTTTTACAGTCAAGAAAAAGTGAGAGTTGCGCCTCTTACTCAAAATGTAACATGTCTTGTGGCTGCATTGCATTCTGGTCTATTGAGGCTATTGTGGGTGGAGAAATTGGTTTCTCTCCTCTTCTACAATGGATTTCTCCCTGTATGATTGTTGAACGTCTCTTGGTGCAAAATGGCTGCTCTAGAAAGAAGCCCTCGCTCTTTGATTCTGAGGGACTGACACCAAAACCTGATGTTTACTTTTGATGTTTTAGATAGTTGAAAATTAAACTCCATTATTGCTGCTGGAAATATCTCCACGTGATGTCAAATCATCTATGTTTGGCAAGTTATCCACAGGAATAAGAAATATACACAAAAACTCATCACCAATAGCTGTTTTCTAACAGTGTTAAAATGTTTTATGGTGGGATTTTTCCTTTGCCCCATTTTTATGTCAATAATATCCAATAATGTAATTGTTGATAAACAAACCAAAGCGAAACTAAAACCTAAAATAATTAGACCTCCCACTTTTAACAGCTACTGTCAACACCTCCAAAGCTCTCAGTGAAACCTGGCAACCCACCAATTATAAAGAGCCACTGTTGTCTTTGTCTTCCGCCAATAGCTGATCTTCAAGAAATGGCAGTCATTCACACACAAGATGCAGCACATCACATACAAATGCCTTGGGTACACAGCCACATGTTCACAACAATGTGTAAAATTGTCTCTTCCTTATTCCATTTCTACCTGACACACACACACACACACACACACACACACACAATACGACCTTAACTAACTCGTAATTCTGCATTCCACTAACTCTCTCTGCAGGATTGTGCCTGACATTCCATAGTACTGCACATTAATCTCATTACAGCCATCATGCATGCCATAAAGCTTCCAATCCTAGACTCATGGCCGAAGCCACAAATGAGGACAGAGGTCCAGACCTCAGTAATTTCCCTGTTTTCTCAAGCATGAAAAACAGAGTTCTCCATGTAAACAATGTGGATGCATAGTTTCACTCGTACAGACATAGAGTATGTTGTTAGACCATGTTGAATAAATGTATTACCACCAAAGATGTTTGAAAAGTCTACAAGGCTACATCCGTATCTCACTGCAGCAGATTGGAGAGGAAGCTCCCGCCCCATCGTTTGATTGACGGGCCAAGTTGCAGGTGTTTCAGGTAACCATACCAGATAATTAACCCATCGACATATCATTTACTAGGATTTCCAGCTCAATATGAGATTGTAACACAAGTAACATAGCTATGCCAGCTAGCAAGCTAATTGACCGGTCGAGTAAGAAGAAATCTATGTCTTCATCAGTATGAAATGCTTTCTCCAACTTCACCGATCAAAAGTTTCTCCAGTATTATGGTGTCTGTGTCTCCTTTTATCCAGGAGTTTGACTGATTAAATATTAGGCTGTGCTGATGTCACCTGATGTCACCTGCGTCACCTTTGCTGACAGGCTGCCATGCTAATCCCATGACTGTATGATGCTTCAGTGGTTGTGAGAGAAGTTTTATTGCCAGCAGAGTAAACAGTCTTTTGGACAGGTGTTCATTGGCCACACAGCATGAAGGTCTGCCAAGTTATTATGTCTGGGCCTTCATTGCAACATAGAGCAGATAGATTCAGCGCTCCTTTCTGATTGGCTGAGTCACACCTGAAGCCAGTGGAAAATAACACACACTTGTGACCACATAACAGTTAATTAAACACTACAGCGCTTTCCGAAAATCACCACTCACACCACTACTATAACTATATTGCCTGGTGGAAGACTAACGTTTAATTATTACTATGTAATAGTCCAGGCAAAATGGACCAAATATTTCAGATTTGCCTAAAAAGACCAAAAGTTGGTATACATGTATAGTTTGATGCCCTGAACATGTTCAGAATTGGAGCAAAAATTGTACCAATCAGCTATGGCCATTGCCAGGAAATAGGTTTTCCTGTATAACTGCTGGACTGACCATGATATGATTGAAAAAACACGTCTACACCTATGTTTTGATGGCCAAAGAATACAATAATGAAGTAGTGAGTGAGAGTAGTGAGAAATAAACTGCCTAATTCAGTGATATTTTGTAAAGAAATGCAATGAAAGGGCAATTTTAAGAAAACAAGAACATTTTCCTATATGCCCATTTCACTTTTGCTTAATGTTGTTTTTAAATGCTTGCTGTGAAACCGCTTGCCCATTGGGACAAATAAAGTTGAAACTAGAACTTCCAACAAGAATTCCTCTCTTCTCCGGCCCTTCATCCTCCTCCCTCCATCCATTTGTCTACAGGGTTTGAAAAATGCCTTTAGATTTCAGAAATATGCTGATTAATTATAAAACTGTGGCTGGTAAGCCCGTCAACTCCACTGGTCGAGTGGTAAATCTGTGTTCCGACAGTGTTTACATTCTGAAAACTACGTTGGCTACTGAATAATTAATCTGGCTGGAGAAAATTTTGAATCCACTGGCCGTCTTTGGCAGCGGCTGACAAGAGAGTTTTGTGCCTTGGTTTACCTTTCACTCTCACTCTGTTGGCATAAGATGGCTTCTGTGAAGGCGCTGCTATTTCCCGCGCGCGCACACACACACACACACACACACACACACACTTTCCCTCACCCTGTTTCCCCCCTCTCATTACTGTACTGTATGTCCCTGTTGTTTTCCATTTCACTTAATGCTCCCTGTTTCGACACTCGTCTCACCACTTTCCTCTCCCCGGCTCTAATCTTCTCTCTCTGTTTCTGTCTCTCTCTGTACCCGCCTCTCTTTATGTCACTCTCCATCTCGCCGTAACGCTTCCTCTTTCCCCACTTCACTCGTCTTCTCCTGGTCTTTCTCCATCTTTAATTTTCTCTGTTCCTCTCTCTCTCTCTCTGCCCCTCTCCAACTTATGAGTTCATATAAATAAATGAGGAGGCTCAGTAGTGGAGAGTGGTGCTGCTCCTCTTCGCTTGCCACCAACTGACAGAAAGACAGACCAGGCTTTGTGTGTGTGTGTGTGTGTGTGCGTGTGTGTGTGTGTGTGTGTGGGTGGTGAAAGAGGAGACTTTGGTGCCAGTGCCAGGCCAGCAACTGAGGGAGTTTTGTGAATGTTCAGCGAGTTAGAACCAAACATGGGCAATGAACGCCAGACACTCTCGTCTCTGGCGTTAAACCAATCAGTTGTATCTGTGAGCAAGCCAGGTTGTATTTCCCAGCAAGAGGTGGGAACGTGCTGTTGGCAATCATTCATTTCAGTTTGTGGCATTGCAGATGATTGTGAAATATCAGGAATTACAGGTTTCCGTAGTTAAGTACGTCCTAGAAAAACGTCTTGTGTGTACTAGTCTGGAAAACAATTCCCATTCCTTTTTGATGACCTTAGATCCCGCTTATTTTAGTCACACTGATAACATTTCCTTTTTATCCAGAACTAAATATAATAAATGCCCTGCCCATTTACTAACAACAATGCCTAAAGCTAAACCAATGCCTAAAAATGCTGCTGACAATTTCCTTCAGCAATAATGCATGCAGGTGTTTTGTCACTGTAGTATATCCTTAAAGAAATACACCAAGTTTTTGGGAGATTGGCCCGTTGGTCAACTTATCCATTAGTGATAAGAACATTGACACCAAAATCATCCATGTGTCCCTGGTCATTCACTCCAGTGCTCCATGCTAACTGTTTAGCATACACTATCTGGTAGTGATAGTAGGCCACTGCCATTAAGAAGACTGACCTTTTATTAATACAAAGTTGTCAATGGTTTTTATTATATGGTCTGTAGATTCACAAATTTTGCAACATTAATAAATTAGTATGGTTGATGTAGCCAGGTTTCCTTTTTGCAACCACAATGGAAATAAGTCTTCTTGACTTTATTGTGTGTTGAATTCCTCAACAATTGTATTATATGTGTATGGTTGTGGCCTAAGGGCCTTCAAACCTATGTGCATTTTAAAATCTGTCAAATAAAATCAATCAATCAATCAATCAATCAACTATTTCAGGTGAGAAACCATTGGAAACTATGGACTATTCATCCGCTGTGTAGTGATTTTTAGCTGTACACAGTGTCACATCACCAACTACCTTCACTTCCTATGGAAACAGGCCACAATTAGCTGAAAACAGTATGATATCTATCTACTATCACTTAACATGGTGCATGCTAAAGTGTTAGCATGGAGCACCAGAGCAAACAATCTACCAAGGACACATGCATGATTTTGGTGTCTGTGTTCTCATCACTTAACGAGGAAATTGACCAATCTCCCAAAAACGTGTGCATACCTTTATGTGACTTAAGAGTATTGTTATCACTGTCCATTGTTACGCTAGGCTAGATTTAGCCTGGACCTCTCAGGCACTCAAACACACTCTCTCTCTCTCTCCCTTTTCTAATCTGTTTGAGTGGGGCTGGTAACTTTTACATTATCAGTTTCCCCAAATATATTTGGTGCAGCTGGCTGATAACAAAGAAGTGTTTAACACGTCACTAAGTCACATCAGGTCAACTGCAGTATAGTATGTTTACATGAATGAGTATTCTGGATACCACCTCATATCCTGGCTGTTTTTTGAAGTCTGATATACAGTAGATACTGAATTTTTATGGGACCGAATTCTTTTTCCGAATTCTTTTCACAACCTGTTTCCCCACAGGCATTATTATGGTTCCATATATCGTCTTATGTGACAAAGACTGGTGGTGTTGGGTTTCAGTCTGAATGAGCTGGGATTGGATTCACGGCTGCAGTGTTTTCTGTTCTGTGAGTCATATGTTTGACACATTTTGCTTTCCACCATCAAAACAAAATAATAAAATATACATGAGGGGACAGACTGGTATGATGAGACAATGAACATGGAATATGAATGTCTGATATTTGAATCCCAGTGAAGTCATGAAGCACTTAAACAGAATAAATCCCAGATCTGTTTCCTTGGCTAGCAGGTCTGCTTTGACTTTGTGTTTCTTGGACCTGAACATTGTCTTCCTACTAAGTATTTTACTGAACATTAAAGCGTAATAAAGTCAATGATGATCCACTGTAGACGCAGTTTGCATGCATTTATTCATGACTGTTTCCCTTTCCCAAATGCTTCACATCTTTCACCCGGACATGTTTAGCCGAGTTCAAAATGAAGTCACATTGGAAGAAGAATAAAAGAGAAATTTCCCATGGTTTGAAATGCATTCTGCAAATTAACGCTCAGAAACACCAACTTCTGATGCTGCGTTTACTCACCAGCGATGCTCAGGCAGTCAGTCTGACTGACACAAAACACTGCGTTCAGACTTCAAAGACCCTCCCTTGAGACAAGACTTTTAAACTGAGGGAGAATCAGAGAAGTTTGCACTTTTAACTGTGATAAACCTTTCAATCCTGTACTTTGAAGCTGAGACAGGACGTGGCAACCCAGCGCTACAGAAACCAAAGGGGAACACTGAAAGCGTCCCTTGCGATTGAAAACTAAGGAAGACCAGACACAATTGTGCTTTTTCAGTGAAAGAGAATAGGGAAAACCTGCACTACTCAACTCAAGGAAAACAGTGATGACTTGCACTTCCCAATGACTTTGTAAGTGACAGACAGCACCACTGAACACTGAGATGGAGAAAAATAACCCTCCTGTAATTGGTGCAGACTTGTATCAAATAGTATTTACCGCATAATTCAGTCAGTTTATGATACTTTTCAGTGTGTGAAACGTACCTGACACTATCTGAACTGTCTTGATGTGGGGGATATTCACATCTCTTGCCCTTTCATACACATACACAACCGTTCCAAAGACCCATATCAAAGAAGATGATACTTGGAGATTTAGAGAAATGAATGAGAAGAAAATTATCAAATCTAAATGTTACTCTTTCAAGGCTCTACTATTCCAATTGTCTTAGCCAAGGTTAGGTCAATTGAATCAACTTAGGAAGTGAATTTTATTAATTAAAAATTCAAGTTATTACAATAAAATGAGTTTGACGGCTTGACCATCGCTGCAGCAGATTCCCCAAAGGAAATTTGCTAATTTTGTTTTATGAAATTAACACAAAACTTTAACACCCCCTTCCTAACATTGAGTTACAGCCTTGTTACACAATTCAGGTCTCAAAGTCTCATGGCTTAAAAATCCAACTTTAACCCGTCTTCTCCCTTTCTCACCCTTTCTCTCGCCCTCCATGATTGATTTCATAGGAGAAATCCATAAGGGATCATGGCTTTAACCTGGATTCACATGGTCAGTCTAATATATTCGTGGACACTTAATCCAAAGCACTTTTACGTACCAAAAAAGGCAAAGTACAATAAAAACTCTATGGCTCTGACTCTTGCACTCCTCAATACGGTTGCGTGTAATGTTGATGATGTAGGAAATTACAGCTTATTCTACTGTTCGAACCATGATGTGTTTACTCCGTAAGTCCGGTTCGTTTGGAGAGGTGAGAACACGCATTCAAACTCTGGTGCGGACCAAACAAGCGAACCACGGTCCTCCTGAAAAGTCGGGACTCGGTCCGTTTCCAAGTGAACCGCGGTCCGGTTCGCTTTAGGTGAGAACGTAATCGGACTTAATATAGGACCTAATATAGGAAGCAAACCAAAATACAATGCATTGTGGGTTGAAAACGGATGTTGACATCCAGCTTAACACAGGACCGTGTGAACACAAACCGGACCTAATGAAAAACGCAACAAAGTAGCAACTCATCCACTGATTCGGACCAAAGCAAACGGACTATAGGTGTAAAAGCGCCCTTAGTTGCTCTGAGAGAACAGCATCAGCTAAATTCCCAAAACGTACTGAGCATACAATTTTAGCATTGGTGGCTCCAGTGGGAATCTAACCCTTACCCTCGGCGGTGTTACCATCATGCTCTAGACACCGAGCTACACAGGACCTGCTAACACTTTGTCTGCTCCTATTTGTTCTCTCCCAGTGCCATATGGAACATAGATGGACGCAAGAGACACTGGACACTTTGTTCCACCCATCATGCAGTGACCCATTCAAAACCCCTTTCAAGAAAGTGCCACTAAGTGCTTCTGTAATCGTTTAGGTGTTGGGTTTAAGTGTCCATTGAAGAACAGAAGAGACCATTGAAGAACGGAGAAAAGTGGTGCATTTTTTAAGAAGAGAAGGGAGAGTTGTACTCAACTGGTGCAGCATCCTGAATCAGGTTTCACGCACATGTCATCTAATCCAGGTGTCCTATATTTACTCCCCATTCCCTGACCCTAAGTCTGGGCCTGGAACTAGTTAAAAACAATCGTAACGCAATGCGCCACATGGTTCCAATGTGCTAGTGTTTTTACACAGTGCTGGCCAACCACACCGACATTACTCGGTTATCAGCTTATCTCCATGTAATGTATCAGTTGACTGCGTTTACCTGTCACACCCTGATGAGAAAGAATGATAAGATTGAATTCTACTGTCATAGTATATGGGGTTTTTGGTCCATACTCTCCTAGGGTACATTCACACCAAGCGTATTTGGAGCGGTTTAGTCGAACTTTGGAGTGTTTAGTCCTTTCTACCAACTACAGAAAGAGGTCTAAAACACAAGGTTTTATGGGAATAAGGAGGCAGATGTTGACATGTGATAGCCAGCAGTTCTTCGTGCTTGGAAAGCCTAACATAGCAAAAATTAACCAAGGGCAAACTGAAGTCTGGACTGATGCTATTCAGCTATTTCTTCATGTGTTCTTAACTGGTATGAACACCAGAGAAGGTCAATCATAACAAACAGCGCAGTCCATCATGGTTAGTTAAAATTACAGACTACATTTGAGTCTTGGTTTTTTAAATGAACCAAACACAAAGATGCAACAAAGTAAAGTTTTCCACCGAAGAAACAAACTGTAGATGTGATTGCACCCTAAGTGTCATCAATCACTTGTTTCAATGGAATTCTGTCAGTAAGCCTTTACTGACCTGTAAGGAAAATTTGGTTTGCAGACAAGGTTTAAAATCAGAACACATAACAAATCACCACATCCAATAGCCTACCAATTAATCAAAATTGTATCAAAATCGCAATATGGCCTACTGCAATTTTCAAATTGCAGGAGGCGCAATATTTGTTAAAGGTGAAATGTGTGTCAAAATACCATTTTAAATTAAATATTGTCGTGCTGCAGAGATGTCCTGGCCTACACATCATATTCTACAGACTTAAGAATACATCTTTGTTTGGTACAGCTCCCCGCAAAAATCACACCATAATCGTTTTAATGCGTTTTTCAGTGAAAATGAGAATAATTATGTAAAAATGATCATTCCCTCTAATATCGCAAATCATATCGCAATTGCAATATCAGTCAAAATAATCGCAATTAGGTATTTTTCAAACTCGTTCAGCCCTAATAGAGATGAACATCAGAGAGGGACTCAATAGCTTGATGCAATGCATGCGAACCTGTCATATCTTAATAAGACTTAATAAAATGGACTTGTAGGTTCTGGAAATGCACAGACATTAAGTTCAATTTATAATCATCCCAATGATTGAGCTATCAGTAAAGTAGAGAAATGATTTACAGCCTTGTGTGTTTGAGCCTTAGATAAAGCCCAGAACCAGAGTCAACTGGTCTACCAAAGGGCCATAACGAGAAAAAGATATGAATTTCGTTCAGAAATTAGGTATCCATCACTTAAAAAAAAAAAAGAAAAAAAAGTGATATCTACTCTTACAAAATAATTTATAGTTATTAATTTTAAAACGGTAGAAGGTAATTTAAGTGCTCAAGTTGACAACGACTGCAGACCAGATCGTCTCTTGAAACATGGACTTCAGACAACTTCTGGCAACCTCTAATCACACACAGAGAGCATTCAGCCTTGAGGTAGTTACAAGCAGGAGTGGCAACTGGCAGATATGGTATTATACGACACCTTCACCCCATCAACACTTATCTGATCTTATCGGTGAAGCATACTTTCAGGTAATGTAAAGGGAAGCACCAATCTTTAAAGCAACATTTATTGTGGCTATATTGGCACGCCTATCCCTGTGTGGAATCCAGTCCACACAGTTGTATTTGCAGTTAAAGGTGCAATATGCAACTTTTTCACATTAAAACAATATATCTAGCTTCAGACTAGATGCCGCTTCAAGGTAAATAGCTCACCAGGATGAGTGACAAGTGGCTTGACCAACTGAGGGGGAGGAGGATGGGACTAGGCTTCGCCTCAAGGTGAAAAATGTTTAAATTTTAAAAATGTTTTAGTTCCCATTTTTCTCTTTTCTCTGCTTAGAGAACCAGATCAGTGGCCACCTAGGACAAGACAAGGAGTGCCAGAGGTGTTTAAACAAAAGTAAAGTATTCAAAGGTCAATTTTGATTGTGAGGTCCAGTGGCGCAACTGGTTAGTGCTTATTTATGTAACATTGTACATTAGCAATGCTGAGGTTGTGAGTTCCAGTCTGACCTGGAGCAGTATGTGAGTAATGATGTTAACACTGCCAGGGTTAGGGGTTTCCTTTCTTGTATATCTGGGGCCACACATATAGAAATGTACAGTATGCATTCATACTGTACCATGCTTTAGTTGAAAGGGTCCACCAAATGGTTATGCTATTTTCGGCAGGGTGATTTATTGGTTAGAGAGGTCAACAGCCAATTTGAGTCCATCTGCATCCTTGAGCAAGACACTTTTTAGATATTGTAAGCCGCTCTGGATGGAAGTGTCAGCCAATTCCTAAAATGTAAATTTAGCTTACTTCTCTGTGACTGCCCACTTATGCATTACTATTCAAATCATCCTGATGAAATAAACACCACCCATCTGGTACTCCATGTAGGTTAAAACAAATGTCAAAAATTATTAGCGGCTGTCCAGGGAAGCTACTGCTCTGTCAATCACGTTTGTTTTCCGTCCTAATGACTGACTGTTTGTTCATAGAGCCATAGATGAGTGTGCTGGATAATTAAAAAATACTTTTGACATTATTGCAAATATTGCATTCATTTTTTAAAATAGTGAAAACCTTTTGGAGCTACTGTGAAGCATTTGATTAAAAGTTCTTTCTAAATATTAGGAATAGCAATCAAAATTATTCTCAACTTTTTCATTGAAGCCTCGAGAATGAAAAAGTAAAAATGTTTTGTATTGGGCGTTAATTACTTCATGGTGCATTCACTGCTCTGCTTTCTTGCCAGGTGTACCTCTGCCATACCAATACAGCAGACAGTGTGTGTATGCATAGCCTAATCCTTTATATATGCACAACACACACAGTCTTGGAATATTTTTCACAATGACGGCTTGTAAGACACAGGTAACTACACAAGCATACCTTTGCCCACACTTTCTCTCTCTCACACACACACACAAACACACACACACACACACACACACACTCCTCTTACCGAGTCTTCTGGAGGTCTCTGTATCTTGATCCACTCCACAGACGGTCCCTTCACCTGCAGGAATCTGTGGAAAAGCTTCTTGAAGCCTTCAAAGTCTTTCCTGGACACCTGAAACACACAAAGTTTGTATTTTAACCTTTATTTATGCAGCAAAAGTTTTCTGAGCACCGAGCTCTTCTTCAGCAATGCCAAGCTTCGTGTTCATACAGTCACGCATATTCACTCCTGGACACCCACAGTCTTCTATACTGAGCAGCTCCACTGAAGCATTTGGGGGATGAAGGACACTTTGACAGTAGTTGAGGGATAGTGTTTTACTTTGCTTGTCCAGAAAGATGGAAAATTTAAATCGCTTCGCAAAGTACGCCATTTATCTCAGGGGTTTCTCAAATTTGGATGACAGGTGAACACACAGCAGTATTTCACTCCTCAGGAGAGCAGAAATGAAGCTGTTCTTGTGAGCTGGTCGATGACAACTCTGTATGGGCTGGCAAGGCTGCATGGATTACATAGTCGCTTCTTTGCAGTCTAACAGCCATTTACAGTGATGGTTCATAAGTGATTATTAAATATTATTAGTCATTTTCATTTGATTAAAAAAATTCTGAAATCCTTCTGCTCTACTTCACCACTCCTTGCTATTAGTTGCTTAAAATGCTGCTGGTGATCTAGGAATTGAAGCTTATTCTATTGCTGCACTCATTGCAAGTCACTCTGGATAAAAGCATCAGCTGAAATGTAAATCTGATAATCTGGAATGACAGTGAGACGTGAGGTTTAACCTCTGTTCACTGAAGCAGCCACTGCAGTGAAGCATGTATGTGTATCGAATGAGAAATTATACAAAGAAATGGATGCACTGAGCAATATCTGAAGCTGCTGAACAAGCTCTATTAAATTTGCAGTGAGCTATTCATCTGGCATGTATGAGGTAAAAAGATGTCGTCACTAATTATATAACTACCTTTTTTCACCCGTGACAATTGCTCTCACAAGTTGAGTGTGTAATACTGGTTTCTTTATGGGATGTATCATAGCTACCAGATAATTCTGCATTAAAGACCCATAGACTTAAAGCTTCACCATATTTTTATCTCTATGCTTGAAGAGGTAAATATTGGTTAGAATAGTCATCTGACAAAATGTATATATTTATTAATTATAAATATTTTTTTAAATAAGACTGCAACACATAAAATCCAAAACAGTGATAAAATTAAAACGCCATCAGTGGCCTTGTTTACACCTGGCATTAACATGCGTCTCATATCTGGATTGTAACTGTAATCTTGATTTTGATTTTTTTTGTGTGTTGTTTGTTTTGAGATTAGCTGTTTTTATAAAGCAGTTGAGTTTTTTTTAAATCTCACCTGCATTAATTAGGAATTAGCAACTCTTCTTTCTGGGTTTTTTTAACTGTATTTTATCACTTTTTTTTTTTTTTTTTAAATACTTCGCCTAGTTTCCCTGTTTCCCTAAGCAATGCTACTGTTTAACAGAGATTCTGACATTACTGCTGCAAACGCCTCAGATGTTTTCCCTTAAAAAAGCCCAGAGTGCCAGTTAGGAGGGGCTTGTACTTTTAATTACAGCATAGAGGAAACTTTTGCTACCAAGCACTTAAATTATCCATCACTGGCTGAGAACATTTCACAGCTGGGAGACTCATGCCTGATGCTACTGTATTTCACACTGCTGCTGTTCACAGTTTGAGGTTTATTCATTTTAAATTAAATGATATTCATGCATCTGAATGAGTTTAGGTGAAGGTTCATTGGGAATGTAGAAGCACAGAAAATTAAATGAAGAACCTCTGCATAAATAAATACATGTGGTGCCGAGTAAGAGCGGTGTGTGGGATTTTTTTATCATTAGGTGTGTTTTATGGATTGATTGATGATCACATATGTGCTTTCCTATGAAGCCAAAGAGAAGTGACTGTGTGAGGACTGAAACCAAAATAAATGACTTCAATATACTTAAAAAAATAGATAAAAGCCAATCAGAAAAAATAAAAATGCCAGATATGGACAAAAAAGGAGTACAGCAGGGCAAAACAACCAAAAATAGATTAATATAAAATATATATTAAAAAAAGGTCTAAAAAAAAAACAAACAAACAAAAAAAAACAACCTTTCCTTGAGGGAAAGTCAACTGAGCATGTATGCTCTCTTTCACCGGTCCACACATTCAGTTACATACATTCACACTGGGGAGCTGCCCAGTTCAACCAGAGTGTATGACTTAAGAGAGTGTGTGTACTGTACATTTGTACATGTGCATATGCATAAGGAGACAGTTACCAATAGTGCACGCCTGTCAGTGGTTACTGTGTATACACCACCTCTTGATGTGTACATGTGTGACTGACTCAAGGCCGACAAGCGTTTTCCATCCTCACTGTTTCCCTTTTGTGATTGTTTGTGAATGTCTGTTATTTCCCTGAATGAAGCAATCGTGTGTGTGCGAAGAGTCAAGCCAATTATATTGAATTTATATTGAGCTTCTAAAAAAAACAACTTTGTCGCAGAGGGCTTGCATAGAGCACAAAGGAACCAAAATGCAATTAAATGCAATAGAGAACAAGCAAACATGTCGTGCCTCACAAATGATGCTGGCTTGGGCCAATCAGAACCAAGATTGCATAATCCCTCCAAGTTTCGTCAAAATCGAACTGGTGGTGTAGCAGTTATGGCCTTTCAAAATTTGAAATGTGGACCTTTATTTATAGCATCCCCATCATGCCAATGAGTGTAATGTGATGCCAAAATGCATCATGTCTCCGAGTTCTGTCAAAATTGGACCAGTGTTTGATGGACGGATGGACAGACATAGTTTGATCCTAGGTGTTCAGCATCAGCTGCTGTACAGTCCTGGAATAATCAGGATGAACACATTATTCACCAATGTATTGTCAAGAAGAATAGATCCACTCTACTATATTGCAGCACTCCGGTAGGTTAGCTGTCTTTCAGTATCATAGAAGCCTGTTAGCCAAATGTTTTGTTAGCATTGCCCAAACTTAATAAATTCCACACCTGTTACGTAAAACTGCTCGATCTAGTTGTAACTAAAATATTTGCCGCTCTGTGCTGCTTTACACCAAAGGAAACCAAAGAGATAAGTGAAGAAAAAGATCTAACGTTGGGGAGTCCAGCTTTCTCTGGAAAGAGCGCTGCTTACTGCTGTTTAGGAGACAGTTTGGATTTCGCTGTTAACTTTCAATTCATCACTTCCTTTGGGGGAGAAGTGTCCATAGTGACACCAGAATATAATACGGCAAATCTTCAGGCTGGTCTGATGGGTGTTTTTTTACATTAAAATCTTGCCTAATGCAGCTTTGCGGTGTGTGTGTAAGCATGTAGGTGGAACCCTCATTGGCACTGGGCTATAGTATGTGTCACTTTTGTGTTTTCCCCGTGTTCGTCTGTGACCCCTCCACCCTCCAAATTACCACCAGATGGTCAGCGAGAGAGAAAGACACACACAGAGAGAGAGAGAGAGATATTTCCATGAGTAATAGCAGAATAAGAGGACTACGAATGGCCAATACTTGTGTAGGAGGGCACAGTCACAAGATAGTTTACTTGTAAATACACATTACTCTTTGTCGCCAAGATAATTTCCTGAATACCAAATGCTTTAGTGTTTATGTCTGTGTGTGTGTGTGTGTGTGTGTGTGTGTGTGTGTGGAGGGTAGAGGTAGGGAGAGGGGGAACTGACGCCAGCCAAATGCTGCTAAATCTTTGACTGAATTTGTCTACTCACCCATTCAGTTTGGCAAGAAAATCAAACATGAATTGGAGATTTGGTTCAATTCTAGGAAGTCTTATTCTTTTACATCTCACTTGGCTGATAACATAGAGAAAGTATCTAGTAAACAGTGGGAATGTGGACAAAGAGTTAGTTTTCTTCTGTGCGTGTGTGTGTGTGTGTGTGTGTGTATATATATATACCTCCTTCTCGGCCCCTGAGGCAGTGTCCAGCAGTGTCTCCAGTTCCGTGTGCATGGAGCTCTCCAGCTGCTGCCGCATCACTTCCTGGAACTGAGCCATCCCTCCGTTGGCCACGCCTTTACTCAGACCTGGAAAGGAAACACGAGGAGGTTTACAGTTTATACTGAGTCACACCGACTTGTAACATATTCCAGTTTACCACAACACCGCATCATTTCCCTGGGTATAGGACAGGGAATTCATTATTCCATTTTATTAGCTCGAACCATTAGCGTTAGCCATGTTTGCCATTGGACGAAGCTGTAAGAAACTGAATTTGCGTATGTTGGATAGTGATTTTGGCTACTGTAAGCTGATACCAATATTTTTTCAAATTTGACCATTTATATGCCCCTGAAATGACAAGTAATCAGTGTTTCCCCAGAATTTTATTTTTTGCAGGATGGAAGAGCCTCTGAAACAGCATTTAGTCCATCATGTGACACTAAAACTCTTCAATGAAATGGGTGACCCACCCACAACAGTAGGGGAAACTCTGGGAAACATTACTGCCTTTAAAGTTCTCTTGCCTGTTGTATGTACCAAGTGTCAGTATGCATGGTGTTATTATGTAAGCTGTCAGTCTCTCTGTCTCTCTCTGCACTAATGTCAAGACAAATTCCTTTAATTCCAATAATATCCCAGAGGGTGGCCTTTACTGCGATTATAGGTACGACGGTGATGCGATAGCTACGAGGTACAGCAAAAGAAGATCAAAGCAAACGCCCCAATGCATGTGTACTGTCTGACACGTTTTACACATGATGAGAATAAAAAAAAAGCAGGAGAAAACAAGAAATATCACCAAATAGCTCTCTGTAGCAACTCTAAGAGTTGGCATAGCAACCAATAGAACCTGGCTGGCAGACTTTGACCAATCAGATTGCTTTGATGAAACTACCAGACGGACGTACAGTTATACTTGTAAATGAAAGCAATTCTGAACCTGATTATTCCTATCGACAGCTAATACCATCAGCTATGGCCATGCGTATTCACTGAGGATGACTGTGTTTGAAAGTATATGAAAAATGATTAGAGAGTGAAATACAATGCATTCATCCACAGTTACGTGATCATGTGCAAAATCATATGAGATAGTTGTGGGCATGATAAAACACTGTGTCAACACAGTTTGGTAAAAATGTTGTCCTCACTGGATTAACCTGTTGAGACCGTTTGACGTTCAGTGCAGTTTTTAAGAATATTTTTTAGATGGGATGAAAAGAATTGAGTGTTGATTCTTATGGTATCCATTCTATTTCTGTGGTTGGAATCAACAGATAGACATAGATGGAGAAGAAGAAGAGGAAGAAGAAGAAGAAGAAGAAGAAGAAGAAGAAGAAGAAGAAGAAGAAGAAGAAGAGGAAATATGACAAATTGATGCTTTTTGCTTAATGTCCTGTTGAATCCTGCACATTTTACAGGCTTCACTTATTTCACCGGATGCACAACAAGCAATTCAAGTGTGTGGGTGTTTCTTACTTGTGTTACATCACATTTGAGCCAACTGGCTAAATAAAAAGGTAATAAAAGGTGCTCCACTCCCCAGTCCATTTGCAACTGTAATCTGTCCCTCATAAACACAACCTACAGTCACAAATCGAGCGTCACTCAAACCTCTTGAAGCTATTACAGCTGGATCAAAGCAGTTATTACGCTAGTACAAGTGAAAACCTTGTTGTCTTGTCTGGGATTGAAGAATTTGGCAGGTGTTGAATACGATGCAGGCTATGATAGTAGCTGGGCAATGTGACTGTCAACTACACCACATAACTACATAGCTGAAGATCTGCTAGACATTTTGGTATTTCAAAATACTGGGGCTAGATTCACAAAATCTTGTGCCATTTTTTCCATAACTTTACCGTTAAAAAA
Source organism: Centroberyx affinis (assembly GCF_046629955.1). Taxonomy (NCBI): domain Eukaryota; kingdom Metazoa; phylum Chordata; class Actinopteri; order Beryciformes; family Berycidae; genus Centroberyx; species Centroberyx affinis. The sequence continues at coordinate 184,141 of NW_027279059.1, read as the reverse complement.
AGTTGATATTCAGAATAGTTTCTACGTGTTACTTTGCCTCCTAAGAAAAAAACAAACAAACAAATACATGGGATTCTTGAAAGCAAAATTCTCCTGGAGGCCTCCAAACTCAGAGCCAGAGATAACGTGAAGGCTGTTAAATGAAAGAGAAAAGAAAGGTGAATGAAGCGAAGATTAATTGCGAGTGAGTCTGCCAGACGAGAGTTTACAAGAGTTTAGTGCAGAAAGAGTGTGGATGGGACAGAGAGAGAGAGAGAGAGAGAGAGAGAGAGAGAGAGAGAGAGAGAGAGAGAGAGAGAGAGAGAGAGAGAGAAAATCACCACATGACTGTGACTGCGGTGCTTGTTATTTGAGACCTCTCCTATCCCTGCCTGTCAGTCTCTCAGTTTTCTTCTCATTAGGTCGCCAATGGCATAGTGAGCGAGCCAGACTAACCTAGCTGGAGCATAATTCACTGCTTCTGGCAGCCAGTCAGAGAAAAAAAAAAACTGACAGCAGAAAACGAACTTCTTTGGGAAAATGTGCCAAAAACGGCCACTAAAACAAAAATATTGTTTAACCATGTATGGGCAATGGGGGAATGAGAGAGATTTACAACAGCATTAACAGATTTCACAGTTTTAGGGAGTTGGGGATTTTGGTTAAGGCAGATGAGAAGATTTGTTATATTAGATGACACTGAACTTTCGCCTCACCAGGCACCGGCCAAATGCTGGTAAATCTTGGGTGTAGCTGGTGAGTAACTTTGACAGTTAATTAACAAACATTTGGAGGCCCTGCTCTCTTCTAAAGATGCAGCTCAACAGTAAAATAATAAGAGTGGTTGGTGGATTTTGTAAATTATCAGCAACTGCAGCTGGTAGATTAAAAAAGAGGCATTTTTCTACCCCGGTTTGGCACTCTTTAATGAAAATCAACCAGGTCCAAATGAGACGAGGCACATTCAGTTTGTCCTGAGGCTGAATGTTACGTTCATCATGGCAGTAATGTGTGAGCTGCTGGCAGGCTAGCTCCTGACCAGACAGTGTGACATAAGGTATGTAACAGGAGATGTTAAAAAAAAAAAAAAAAAAAAAGATGAGAAGAAGCTGATGAATTAAAAGCCCAAGGTGATGAAATGAAACCAGGGAAACAACTGGAAGACTCTGACTGAAAGAACCACCTGATACACCTTGTTTGAGTTTGCAGATGAATCTCACTTTAAAAGGAGGGGTATCTTTCACTTTGTCAGCAATTTTATATAACTGTAGGGAATTAACTTGCTGTTAAACCAGCACAGGCTTGAGATTGGTGACATATGCAAGGTTAAGAAGAATCAACTCCAACCCTGACCCTCTACAACAGTGGTTCTCAACGTGGGGTCCGGGGACCACTAGGGGTCCTTGAGGGGGTTCCAGGGGGTCCCCAGCAAATCGTTAAACTTCACGATTATTTAATTTACAAGAAGTTAACACAATTAGAGAATGTAGGAGAATGACTATTTTGAATTATCACAGTTTCTCTGTTATTTCTCTACTTACAATACAGATAGTCATGAAATTCTGGACAAAATCATATCAACAATAATAATATTCTCAGATTTGGGTCTGAGAGACAAAATCTCATCAAATGGGGGTCTGTGGCTCTAATGTGGACTAAATTAGGGGTCCTTGATATGAAAAAGGTTGAGAATCACTGCTCTACAACATCACTTACCTTCTACATAAAGTGCCATGTTTCAGTTGCCAAGTTGCCTCAACTCAGCAATGTAGCCTACAGTCAAATCCTACCAAGGTAAATCCAACAAACAGAAACGCTTCAAAGGGGAAATAATCTTCCAAAGATTCCTCCAGAGGTATATGGAGGAAAAACAAGCATTGATTGTGAAACCAAAAGTGTCATCAACTACACATTTCTAAAAAAGAACAAAAAGTTTCCTTGAGGTAAAAAAAGAAAAAGAAAAAAAAAGAAAAAAGACAAACTGGTCATTCATTCACTCTCTGTAAAGTCCAGTCACAGCTAGAGCTCCAGCGGATTAAACATCCTGTCCGCCTCCTATACTCTTAAAGAAAGAGCAAAACAGGGAAACCTTCACCCGATCACACACTTATCTCTCTGGACATCAGCCAAATGTCCCTGCATATGTAGCTGGACCTGATCTAGTCGAGTTGTTTTATTGCTTGCAGGGTCTGCCTCTTTTTCCCCCACCACCTCCTCCTCCTCCCCCTCCCCCCCCCAAAAAAAAACTCGCCCACGTCACAAATCCTGCCTTTGACTCCCAACTTCTAGTCCATGTTTTGCCTCGCCCCCCTGCCTCCTGACTCCATTTATTATCTTTTTTACCACCGGGTCTGAGATTCAGCCTATTTTTTTCCCCATTTATGGCCAACACACAATCCGTCAATTATTAAGCGAGTCCATCCGCATAACCCGCCCGACTGCCTGGGAACTTTATAGTCAGTGGCTGCGGAAATGAATGATGGATGGATGGATACGGTCTGTACTCGAGAACAAATCCACATTAATGCTGGTTATAGCGTGTAGCCTATACACACAGACCATCGGCGATACACAGGAATTCAACGGCAGCGAAAATATCCATATAACATCGACATTTATTGGCAAAAACGACCGTTTATTTTCAAAAATGCATGCTGATATCCGTGTCACTCCTGATGCGAAAGCGTTACGCAATAACCTCAAGATATTGCGTATTCTTGACACTTTTGGGATACAGGAGGGTTTTTTTTAAAGAGGCAATGGGTTTGACATAACAGCATACCGATTTATCAGAGATTTGTTTTATGCAACGTTAGATTAAGAGGAATTTTCTTACTGTGTGACTGTAGGATGCTGGCGGAAGAAAAGTCGAAGGGGGCGGTTGGCCTGGTCCAGCGGGTCTAACGACCAGCAAACCCCGGAGAGGAGAGGAGACCGACCCGAGAAATAAATAAACAAATGTTGTTTTCAGTTTTTTTTGTCTTACTGTTGGCCTTCAGCATCATTCGATAAAAATCACATTAAAACTAAAACGACAGGTGAATAACTTGACAAAAAAAAGGTGACTATTTTGAAGATACGGTGCATTGAAAACGCCGTTCCGACGCAGGAACGAATAGGAATCCTGCACGAGGGCAGTAGCCAATGAAAAAGCAGCGTGCTCGTGACGCAGGCGAGAGGACCAATTGATTTCTGCTACGTTTAGCACAAGAGGCTTTGGTACTTCCGGGTTGATAAAAATGCTCTAAATTCTCAAAATGCACCAATAATGTAGTGAAGAGTTTACCAAGGTTTTTTATTTGTAGAACAGTTTCTTCACCCTTTTATTTGTTGAATAGTTTGCCAATCTTTTTATTTGTAGAATATTTTCCTCACCTTTTTATTTGTATAATTTCCTCACATTTTTTATTTGTATACTAGTTTCCTCAGCTTTTTTTTTGTAGAATCATTTCCTCACATTTTTATTGGTATAATAATTTCCCCACCTTTTTATTTGCAGAATAGTTTCCTCACCTTTTTATTTGTAAAACAGTTTACTTTTTATTTGTAGAATAGGCCTACAGTTTAGCCACTTATTTAGCTGACATAAATCTCTGAGATAAATCCAATGTATACATTATGGTAAGTTGTATCCAATTGATAGAAGTTAAATGATAGGATCTTTATAATAATGCTTATCTGAAAATGCAGTTGAGTTTTGTTCATATTGGTGGAGGTCACAGTTTTCCCTCCTTACTATTTTCCATTACATCACCGAAACCAATTAACTGTTGGTCATGCCGTATGCAAGAGCAGCCAAATGTACAGACCAAGTGAACTGAAACTTCATGAAGCATTAATCATCAATAAACATTTGTTCCACTGTCAAAACCCTTATTCAAAAGACCAGGCAAGCCCACAGAGAACTCCCCTGCTCCACCCATGGATGTATTAAACTAGGCTCCACCCAAGCTGTATTCGACACTCCCATGGGCTGGATGCATTTACCTCGTCGAACCAGGAAGGACAAATGATAGTCGTTTGATTGGATACAGTTTTAGTTACAGCTCCAGCTTGCCATAGCTCAGGCTGTTTCCAGAAGTTATGTAATGACAATCCCTCATGCTGTTGGGAATTAAAAATGTAGGAAGCGCTGCCCCTGTCTGGTAGAAACGTGTCATTGTCCCGAACTGTCCCGAAAGTTGTTTTTTTTTGTATCCAGCTCACATCGCCTGCAGGTGAATAAAGTCACAAAACCTGAGAGTCAGGGTCTGGGGCCATGCATGAGCTGAATGGAGAATGCATGGTAAGTTCCTATCCAATTCCTGGAGTTGGGAGTTGGAATGTGAAAGTCACCCAGCTGTAAGGGAACAGAATGTGACTTGAATCGGAATGACAGGGAACAACTGAATTCCATGAATTCTATCAATCAAACATTATGAATCAAATAAAAGACAGTTAAACAAATCAAATACCTTCAATCATAATGAATGGATTATGATTACATGTTCTGCATCAAATACCACCTGAACCCTAAGATTTTATGATATTCAGTGTTGATAATATTTCACACTATGTATAATCTCAGATATGAAAAAACAAGAAAACATGGAATTTCACAGAATTTCATGGAATAAAATTCAGCTTCCTGAAATTCCAATTCAATTCCAATTCTGTTTCCTGTTGGTTTTTGAAAATTCCAATTCCAATTCCTCAGTTGAATTGTAATTGATGAGTTCATTCATGAATTGACCCCGACCCTGCTGGGAGTATGGTAACTAAATATACATGATGCTTATTAGTTTGTTTGTTTTCTTACAGACGTTGCCTTTATTCAACTTGGTAAAGCAAACTTAAATCCATCTACAAAAAAAAAAAAATACAAGTACATTGTTTAATCTTTTATTGTTTCGACTTGGACAATTAACCGTTTCAGTGATTGTAGACTCAGTGCATCATTGACTACTTGTAACAATCCTCCATGTTTTATTTCCCCCCCCCAGAAAAAGTTCATCTGACTATAGTTTGTAACAAATTTTAGTAGACTTACACTCATACACACACACACACATACACACACACATACGCACACAGACACACACAGCACAACACTGCAGCGGGGGTGGTGGAGTGTTTCATCACAGGCGCGCGTCTGGAGGTTTAGGGTTGTCTAAGTGCAGGTCGGGCGGCCCTGCGGGGTCTAGTCACACTGCCAGGAAGGTCACAGCCGTGTCCCTCTCCTCCATCAGCTCTGTGGCCGTGGCGTCCATCTTGCCTCGGGAGAAGTCGTTGATAGCCAGGCCATCAACAATCTTCCAGGACTTATCCTGTGGAAAGGACGCAATTTCTTTAATTTTGCACTGAGCAGATGCTCTAATCCAGAGCGATTTACAATAAGGGCAACAGCAAAATAAGTGAACATTCCTCAAGCATCAACAGGTCAAGTAGCCAGATAGTTCAGAGTGCTATGAAAACAACAAAGTGCATATAGTATAACATTAATCAAGAAAAGTATAGTAAGAACACCCCTCCTATCAGCAGTTGTGTTTGGTCGATAACCAAGTGTAAATATTACAGTGTAAGTGTAGGTATAACAGTCTTCTATTTTCTACTTCACTCAGTCTTTTCCCAATTCATTCAACTTTTATTTTCCCAATTCATTCAGCCTTTCATTTAGACAGAGGAAAGTCAAATTTACAGATGTGCACTAATGGTAGTGCTTCTACCCAGACAAAATTTGAGGAGAACAAGGAAGACTAACCGTGTTTTTACAGCACAAGCAACTTGAGAAACCACACAACAGAACTTCATTCATTTTCAACAACCAGATAAATGCTGCCCAATTTTGACCATGGTCTCCTTGTTCCTCAGTGTGAAAAAGTTGTTCCTTGCTGAGTTTTAGGTGCAGCATTGCTCATCAAAAGCTAATTACGTAAGTAGCACTGCTATACACCCCGCCCACCCTGCCAAGTTTCTGTAATAACAGAGGACTAACCAGAAGTTCTAGTTGTTCTAGCTTATTGCCTTAATTATGTTCCCACTGGACACAAAGCAAGCCAGAGAGAGAAATGAGAGAGATTTTCAACCAAGTTGTTTCTAAAACTTGCAAAGTTCACCAAATTCCATCATCAAAACAGGCAGTGTCTTTGTATGAATGACCTAACAGCGCCCCCTGTGTTTGGTGGTCGTAGTCTCCCCTCTGACAACAAACTCACTCTGGGGACGTCCCGCCTACTACTGCTGCTACACCACTGGAGCAACAGCTAGCAATCAACTAGCTGAAATCATAAAACAGGTTGCTAGCGGTGTGAATGCAGTGTTAGTTCAGACAGTCTCACCTTGATCTGGACAGGGAATGAGTAGATGAGGTCATCAGGGACGCCATAGGCGTTTCCAGTGGAGTAGACACCCATGGAGATGAACTCACCCTGCATGAAGAGGAGGAAAATCTGGTTAAAATGGCATGTGAGATCCAATGGAGGAACACACTGATACTGATGTTGGTATCAGATATCTGGCAGCAGCAGAGTAAAACAGGGTAGAACTAAAATCTCATACTAAAGAGCCACATGTAACATGTCAGAAATCAAAGCAAAGTGACTTGACTTTCTGCCTTTTTCCACCGCATAGGACATCAGATCTCTACTGGGCCAAAAATAAATAAATAAATAAATAAATATATATATATATATATACACACACACACACACACACACACACACACACACACACACAGTACTGTGCAAAAGTCTTAGGCACCCTAGATTTTTTATATACATTTCTTAGAAGTCTTAGATGTTTATTTGTTTTCTGCATTAGTGTGTCAGTAGTAGGACTGCAACTAACAATTATTTTCATTGTCAATTAATCTGTCAATTAATTGATTAGTTGTTTGGTCTATAAAATGTCAGAAAATGGTGAAAAATGTCGATCAGTGTTTCCCAAAGCCCCAGATGACGTCCTCAAATCTCTTGTTTTGTCCACAACCCAAAGATATTCAGTTTACTGTCATAGAGGAGTAAAGAAACCAGAAAATATTCACATTTAAGAAGCTGGAATCAGAGAATTTTGACTTATTTTTCTTAAAAAATTACTCAAACCGATTAATCGATTATCAAAATAGTTGGCGATTAATTTAATAGTTGCCAACTAATCGATTAATCGTTGCAGCACTAGTCAGTAGACTGCTGTTTATTGTAAATTTTTGATATTCAGAAACTTTTCATTTCATTAGTTTTGAAAGCATCTTCGCTTTATGGATATCTTTGACATATATAAGACTTTTGCACAGTACTGTATATATATATATAATAAGTGTAATAAGTATCTCACTTATTTCTATTCAGCAGCCCCAAAATTCTGGTCTAAATGTATTATTGTTCACTAACATTGATGGACTGGTCACAGGTATCAGCCCGTGTGCTGAATCTGTATCTGTACTGAAAAAGTAGTAACAGTGCATCTCTAATCCAGCATTTTTGTTTTTTACAACTATAGTGTACACATTCTCTTTTACTGAATGGAAGCCACTTATAGTATCTACATTAAGCTGTATTGCTGACATCATTTGTTCCAGTCTATCCCTGAGAAAAGCTGCTATGGGGCCTCAGCCTGGTGTTTACCTCGGCGGTGCCGGCCCAGATGTCCCTCATGTGGTCACAGATGGCCTTGGCTGCTGACATGGCACTGGACAGCTTCCTGGCCTTGATGACTGCAGCGCCTCTCTGCTGCACTGTCTGCAGTACAGGAACACGGATCAGTAAAAATAAAAATAGGGAATATGGGAGCACAGGGAATGGGAGTCAATGGGAATGTGAGCAGAAGAGGTGAACATATAAATTCACCTGCATTTTTTGATCCTATAAACAGGGTTTCTTAACACATTGATACAAATCAAATTTCAAATGGATAATCCATGACAAACAATTTCTGTAACCAATATTTGAATGCCCCAGGTCGTGTGTAATCAGGAAGTTTGTAATTTGGGTTCCTACTCCTTCAAATAAACTTCTCAGCAACCAATCTTGGCATTAAACCACCTGATAAAAAAATAATCACCAATTTCCAAGAACTTTTAGAATAGGCACCATTTTCCTTAACCTTGACAGGCCTAGAAAATACAATTTTTAAATACCATGCTTTTTCCAGGTTTTCCATGCATAAAGGGGGAACGTGTCTCAGTCCGACAGATTACACTGAAACCGATTCAACTCACAGAGATGAAATCTCCTCTGAGCCAGGCATCGTCCTTGACGGCTTCGAAGCAGGCCAGGTCGCTGCCGGACATGTTGACCTTGCAGTGGTGCACGTCGGGGTACTGGGTGGACGAGTGGTTTCCCCAGATAATCACATTCTTCACGTGGGTGGCAGGAACGCCACAGCGCATCGCCACCTGCAGGACAGAGGAGAGTCAGGTTTCATGATCAAAACAGAGAAACTACTGGAATGAAGGGCTGATAATGTGGGCGCTAAAGGTCTGGGAATCTAGTCACTATCACACACACACACACACACACACACACCTGAGAGCGAGCCCTGTTGTGGTCCAGACGGGTGAGGCAGGAGAAGTTCTCTTTGGGGATGGAGGGAGCAGACTTTGCAGCGATCAGACAGTTGGTGTTGGCAGGGTTTCCCACAACCAGCACCTGAAAACACACAAATTACACACAAAGAAAATACGTAAATAATTAAAATACAACCCGACTGACACATTTGATACAACAGGATGATGTCATCACTTTAGTTATTTCCTTTACACTTAATACTAGAAGAGACAGAAATCACAACTTGCTAGAATTGAAATTCTTACGCACTTCCTTGAATAGATATGCTCCATTTAACAAGATAATATGATGCTGTATTTTTTAAATCTATTCTATTCAGAGTGGACCTTCCAATGTGTTTTATAATAAACTTGTACTTGTAGAATGCTCAAGATCAGAGAGCCTTTAAAATGATGGTTCTTAAGTGTGGGAATGAGTCCAGCACAAGCACAGTAGCTACAAACGTTTAATTATGGGGAGAAAAATGACAGTCTTGCCAACAATCTACAACCAGCAACCTCGCCAAAGCAGAATAGTTTCCCTACAAAGTCTTCCAGACAAGGTTGCTGGAAGAATGTAGTAAGGGAGGGGAGAGGGTGTCCTGGAGTGAGCGTGTGTCTGTATAAGTGTGTGTGTGAGAGAGCGTGTGTCTGTGTAAGTGTGTGTGTGAGAGAGAGTGTGAGAGAGAGAGTGACCACTCCAGGCTCCTCTCCAATCAACTCTGGCCTGTCAGTGTGACAGTCTCCAACACATGCGGTAAGGTCAGTGTGGGCTATGAGAGCGAAGGCTCTGAAGCCGCCGCAGCTCCTCTGGCACATGGTTTGGTGCTTCAGTCGTTGGATGCCACAAAGTCGGGGTGGGTACAATGTGAAGATTATGCTGCATTCAGGTCATATCGGTTTTACTGTAAATATGAGCTGCCGACTGGGAAAAAACGCTCACATCAACCTGGTAGTGGTTATATCAACCCTACTTACAAAAAGCGAGCAATACCTGCTATGGTACATGGCTTGATTTTACTATAATAAATAAAATCAATTTTGGATGTGGGCGTTCCAGGTTTATTATAGTTTGGGATTTTTCCATTTGTTTTTATCATTTCTAATTTTCATTTCAATTTAGTTTCAGTTAGTTTTCAGAGTGGGTTTGGTTGTTTTAGTTCAGTTTTTATCTTTTACAAATGTTTAGTTTTAGTTTAGTTTTTATTTAGTTTCGGTTCTAGTTTTAGTATATTTGGTAGTATTTTAAAAAAAAAAAAGGTATAATGATAGAAGTTCAAGTACAGTAAAAGCACAAGCAAGTAAAATGTGATAATATGTAATATTTTTACAAAATGTATTGTGTAATACAAACAATAAATCATAAATCCTCAACTCAAAGTTGGGACCACTTCAAAATTCTTAATTTGTAATCTGCAGGTAAACTAACTTAAAATATAAAAACTAAAAACATTTCACATATTTTGATTTTATTATGTTAGTTTTAGTTTTTTCACAAAGTCTCGTTTTTATTTTCATTTCAGTTTATGACAATGTTTTTAACACCTACTCTAGTTGTAGCACCTAGATGCCATCCCGCTCTTCCAATTTCAATATGAAGTAGTGTGATTATGGCTGGGGTTAAAACTAGGAAAACACATGTGTAGTTGCACACACAGTGACTCCAGTTGTCAGCACATAGTTACTTATGAATTTCAATGAGAGTGCTTTTCTGAATATTGGTACTCACTGCAGCAGTTTGGACGTTTTCCCAGACATACTGGGGCTAAAATACAATCTGCCTTTACAGAAACGCTTCACATAGTATGTCTGAAAAAGTAGATGGTAAAAGAGACCGAGAGCTCACACTTTCTTCCAATAAAGCGACTCCTTGTCCGTATGCAACTCCTCCACTTTCTGGCAGAAGCACATCCGCACACACACACACACACACACCCACACACCCACAAACAGTACATCCTGTGCCATTACCTTGACGGTCTTCTTGGCATACTTCTCCAGGGCGGCTCCCTGGCCCTTGAAGATGGCCACGTTGGCCTTGAGCAGGTCCTTCCTCTCCATGCCCTCCTTCCTGGGCATGGAGCCCACCAAGATGGCGGCGTCCAGGTCCTTGAAGGCCACCTCCTCCTTGTCAGTGGGGACGACCTCTGTGGAAAGAGCAGCACGGAGTCAGAGGTGCTGGTTGAATACATGGGATATGCAATACTGTACATCTATGGCGCCTACACATTTTACCTTTTAAAATGTCTACTTTGCACATGGTCTCTCAGCAGTGAACATTTGGCAGTAGGGTGGTGAATTTGCAGACTTTTTCCCTAAACTTGCTCAAAATCTTTTGTTCTTCCGCATTTTTATTTTTCAGTCTAGTACAAATACAAAAGTTTGTATGGATGATCACTTGCTGTGCAAAATCAAAGCCATCAAATACATTTTCTGGACAGATTCCCAGATGAGAGAAACACCCAGTAGTTAGTGTAGGTTTTTATGATTCATTGTACTGACAAGGCGTTGTTTCAATATGAGCACTTCTGTACTGGCGAGTTCCTAACTGGTCCAGACACTCCTATTAATTATCGGATCAAATTGCATGAGCCACACAGCTAGTCTTGTCCATCCACATACTGTAACTGACAACTCCTTTTTGTCACAATTCCAAACTCTCTTTGTGTTCTGGTTTAATACAGGGCTTCAAGAGGAGGTTTTCATTCTTTCCAACACATACACAACTTCCGGAAATGGATCTTTCAGCTGTATATCCCATGTGCGGCCAGTATTGCACTGTATTGCTGAGCCCACCTCCGTGCATACAACATTGTCTTTGCAGCACTGTTGGATAATACAGGGGCCTCTCACAGCCCCCGCCCAAACAAAGCAAAGGACAGCACCATTTCAGAGGAAAAATCCCAGGTCACAATGGAGATGGCGCATAATGGCGCCTCACGACTAAAGCCGTGACAGTGGTTACTGTAACGAGACAAAGACTGGAAAACCTATTGGAAATCAGGAACCAGCCTCCTTCCGTTCAAAGCGTGTGTGCTCGGAATTTGATGTTTTGCTCTGGGATCCAGTAACTTAAATAACAGACATTACTGACAAAGTGTGGAGTGTATCTGTTCCCAAACCAAGCCATTCCAATCACAAGACCTGTATCATACTCACAGGACCTGTTGTTGTGTATAATTCAATGAGTTGAGCATTGCAACAACACTGCCAGAGTTAGGGATTCAATTTCCACTGGGCCCACACATGGAAATAATGATAAGGATAAAGGATAAAAATGGCATGGTATAATCGGTTTCTATATCCCAGTTTTTCCTTGTGAACCTTCAGAACCTACAGAGAGCAAAGACTACCCAGAAGCCTTTAGTCCATGCAGTACATGCTGGTGTGATGATGACGATGGGGGGGGGGGTGTAGGGTGTGGCTGTGCAGGCACATGCTTAGACCCCCATTTCCCCTACATGTGTAGCTGTGGCAGTGGGATGGCCAGCGCCATGGTTACCTCTCAGAAGTGGGAGGGCACAGTCCTGCAGCTCCATGACGACACCGTCGAGGACTGGCAACATGGGTGAAATGTCCAAAAGGAGCAGGGTGATTGGCTGACGGAAGGAGGGAGGAAGGAAGGAGGCAGTGGGGTGAATGGCATAAGATGGATGAGAGTCAAAACATGCTGAACTGAAAGCACAGAAATCATAATGGCACATAATACCATGTAGACTGACCAATGAGGACTGAGGTGTATATGAAATATGTAGGCTATATGACATAGTATATGATGTGTATATACTGTATATGTAGTATGTATATATGATGTAGCATGGTATATGACATGTATATGATGGTATGTGAAGCCCTTTGAGACTTGACTGTGATAAAGGGCGATATAAATAAACAAGAATAGACTAGGTGACTGAGAACAGAGTGCGGCAGCCTAAGCCATGTGGCTCACTGACTGTGGCACGGGCCAAATGGATCATGTGGTTTTAAAGTTGGCCTAAGACTCTTGGCACAAGATCCATTTCAAGGACAATCCAGGCTCGGCTCGGGTGCGTGAATGAACATGTGCAATTTGATCGTCCTCCGCAGGACCCACGTCTCTTCAATGTCACCCCAGATATGACCAGGACAGGAAAACCGGTGACAGTCACGGCCGTCTTATGAGGACTGTCAGTATCCAACGTGTGACACTGCCCTTACACTGGCTAATGAGATAAGGGATAGTGTGTTACGCAAGCAAGACAAAGCCCTTCTTTACCTGATCTTTGCCAAAGACATCTCCCTTGGCAATGCTGAACAGCAGGGAATAGGCAATCTGCCCAGCAGCGCCGGTCACCAGAACTCTAATAGGCTCAGACTGCAAGATACAAGGCAAAGAACACCGCTGTTAGTATTATTAGCATTGATTTCACTATAAAAGGACAAGTATGAAAGTGACAGTTCAATTGTCCAACACATACAGGGTGTGTGCCCATTCTTGTCTACAGGATTTACTAAAGCAGGGGGGTCAGCAATAGCCAGTTCAAAAATAGCACACACTCTGAGTACCATGAGGGCTACAGCATTACATAACACACCAGGATATATTTATCAGCTTCACTGCCATCTGTACCATTCATTCAATGCCATTCATTCACTCCCCAACAAATACAATTAAGTACAAAAAGCGTTACATGAATGTGTCATGATGAGTCAAGTTTATGTGAATATTAAGAACAATGGTCTTATCAGTCGTTTAAAAAGGAAAACAGCAGATAAAACCCTCTCTGGACCAACTCATGTCTCAGGGCATTTGCAGAACCTGTTGCACTGAAGCTAGTCTGCTACTACTTTAACATGGGCACCAGTTTTAATCATAGGTGCTGTCCAGTCAGTCGAATTCAAACGTGTTAGGTTACATAAATAAAAACTCTTTCTAAAATGCAGTGCATGCCAACACATGCCTCAGACTGGCACGGCTGGTTTAGTTAATAGTGGAGCTTGACAAGTCCAGCTGGGTTACATGAAATGCTACGAGCCTGATTATGTGGAACTTGAACGTAACTGCAGAAACCGATCGACTATTCTTTTGGAATATCTGTAGTGCTATCTGCATTAAAAAGCATTATTGATAAAGGAAAAAACGAAGATCTTTCCAATGTGTTAGCGAGCTCTACTCACCATGTTCGCACGGTAGCTTGGACTGCTCTCCCGCTTCTCATGCAACTGGGAGGTCACCCCTATTTGTTCAGTCTAATATCATCACGACACTTGTCACGGCTAAACGGCAGACATGGAATCCAGGTAATTGTAGTTTCAATGGTAATTGTAGTCCTTCAACGTAACGAACACAAGGGGTGCATTCCATTTGGCCAAAATGCATCCTCTCCTCCGTCCTCGCGGCCTCGTCTCCTCGGTGACTCGGCATCCAAAAATGAGCCGCCATCATGAAGGACATTCCAATTGGTCAAAAAACGCATGAAGGATCCTTCATGTCTCCTCGGGTGCATTGTCTTGTGTCTCCTCCTCCGTCCTCGCGACCTCGTCTCCTCGCTGACCCGGCATCCAAAAATGAGCCGCCATCATTAAGGATGTTCCAATTGGTTAAAAGATGCATGAAGGATCCTTCAAGTCTCCTCGCCTCCGTCCTCCAATAAGGCGTGGTCGGAGGATACTCAGGTGTATCCCCGATGCGGAAATAATGAGTGAAGGCAATTAACCATTGGCACGTGCGGATATAAGCCCACCTCCATACCATCAGAAAACGTGCGGACATTGGCAGAAAAAAAATCCACAGGTGTAAGTAGCCCCAACTTGTTATATATTCTTCAAACAGAAATAGCAGAGGTTTTAAATGTTAGCCGAACATTTGTTAATGAAGGGTTATACGTTAAAGGTTCATATACTGACAGATCTGCTGTAGTTGTAGGATGTCAAACTTTTCCCAAATAGGCATCAGGAAATGATCTTAAGGCTTGAATGTGATTATAGGGACAGAGGAGATGCGCCAGCTGATCCTCCAGCGCATAGAGAGGGTGAGCGGGGGCAAGTAACGTGAATTTTATATGGAGTTATTTTATAGGATTTATCATTACTATGAATGACATTCCATGATCTAATAAGCCTGAATGAAATCCGTTCATTAGGACATATAGAAATAGCCTATAAATGCACACATGCAACTCTTTTACCATGCGTCTCTTTCTAATAGGACCTCAAGTCAGCAGCACCGGGCTCTGGGTCTGAGGATGGGGAGCAAACGGCTGCGGCCTGGCCCCGGTTCTCCCTCAAGCATGAGACTACCGGCGGGATGCCATCGGCGCTCCCTCCCGCTTTAATAGACTCGTGTGGACCAGCAGCCGGAGTCAGCCGCTGTCGCTCCCCATCCAGCCCCGATCCCAGTCCCCCTGATGAGCAACCGGGGCCATCAGATGCTGCTGCCCGCTCCCATGTGTGACCTCCGCTGCTTCCTCGGGTCCCCCGGCAGCCAAGAGGCGAAGACGAGAGGGAGCGCTGCTGGGGTTTCTCCGGGAAGCGACCGAGGACGCACGGGCTGAGCAGCAGACGGAGCGATTTTCAACTATATTAGAGACAATTTAATTTATTTTTTTTAATGTAAAAAAAAAAAAAAAAAAAAAAATTCTCTGCCTTTTAGGCGTAGCCTACCTCTGTTTCCATTCTCACCATATTCATAACCTTGGCAATGACCGTTGCCATGACAGGACATATTTTCATCATAAAGGCCGGAATCACTGCTGGAATCACTTCTGTGTCTCTGGATCACCAGTTGGTTTGCTGCGTTTGTTTGATGTGTCTCTCATTCAGTATTCATCATGCTTATGAATTGTGTTTGTGTGTGTTGCCATGGAATTTCTTTTCTGGAGAATAAATTCTTACTAAACATTAACAGCATTTCCTTGTTTAAAATCGCACATTTTGCTCTTACAGCTAGATCTATGGTTATTTGGGAATTGTATTTATTTATTTAGGAATAAAAAGAAAGCACTTTGGTTCATTGCCAGTAAGTGTCAAACAGCCCACATGATCGTTGTCTAATCCAAGTCGCATAAAGGATAAAAGTTGGACAATTTGTATAGCACCTTTCTTATCAGTGCTGCAAAGTGCTTCACAAAATTAAAATGTAGCATACAGCAGACAGAATAACAAAAAAACTGAATAAAAACAGAAACAGAAACGCTTTTTAGGCATTAGGGATTTTTTTTAAGACAAGGCTCACTAGAGGCTGGCATAATTTAGATGAATTAAACATTAATCTGAACTTTGTTAAACGTTTTTATGTGGATAAAACACGAGCCTTAGAATAATTTAGACAGCTGTCATCCTGCGCGGGAGGAGCCTCAACGCAACGCTTCACACGTCAGTTCAATATGGCGGAGTGAGGACGTTCCAATTGACAAGCCAGGTTCACTCGCCTCCTCGCATCTTCTCCTCGTTTCCTCCGTGACCTTTGACCGAGGAGTCGAGGAAGAGACGCGAGGCGAGGAGACGAGGAGAAATCGTTACCAAATGGAATGCACCCAATGTTTGTGGGTTAAACACGATGGTAAATGGTGAAAGAAAAACGTTGTTTTAGCGTACACGAGTGAAATTTCTTATGTATAAACAGGCTTGCTGCAGAATGTAATGAACTGAAGGTAGTTAGCTACCAGCTAGCATAGCAGCTTCAGATACGCTTGTAGTTGCTTAGCAACCTGTATCATACAGCAGAGAAGTAGAGCTAGAGGTAACGTTAGCATCGAAAGGACTGTTTGGTAGTTAGCTTAGCTCACTTGCTAGCGAGACAGACAGAAGAGGAAGGCTGTCATGTAACCGTTATTCTACTGCGACAAAAGAACGACTAATGGCGTTCACATAAATTACCCTTGTCAGAAGAATTTTGCTAAATATACTTGTTTAGAAAGCCATGCGTTTAGTGACATAACTACCGTAGCTCAGCAGCCTGACAAATCTCATCTTGTGCTAACTTGCTGCAACAAGGGAGAGAGCAACAACTTTTTCAAACAAGGTAACACATGGATGAGTAAAATACATGATCTCTCTCTCTCTCTCTCTCTCTTTCTCCCTCTGTGTGTGTGTATGTAAGTGTATGTGTGTCGTTTTTTGTCGAATTAAATATATCACTTCATACTGTAACGTCATAACTGTCCCAACTGTTAATGTGGAAATACCTATCAGAAACACAAGAATAGAATCCAATACATTGGACTAATAATGGGCTATCAGTTTCCCAATAGTTGGGAGGCATAGCTTAACTCACCATTTTATAGTAGGCTAACTAACTGTGAGACTTCCAGTTGCATTGACCCAGTAACATTAACTTGTGCTTCTGATTCTGATTAGCCTGGACATGCAGTTCATTCACTTCATGCCTCAGAAAATCTGTTTGCACATGAACATTATAATCTGTTTCCAAAGTCGTCTCTTGGTCTTCTATGTTTTTTCAGCCATGGAGGCGTAAAGTGTTTGTCTCTCTCCTATCTTGTTTTGGGCTGAGAGGACCCCTATAGAGGCCCAGTGTTAGGTGAGCGTGGTCATTAATATTTCATGGCCTCATTACAGGCTCATTACATGACTTGAACAAAAGCACAGGAGATGATGTTACATCTGGCTGGCTCCTGACTGTGGCCTCACTTTATATAGGCTCACCTGGTCAGCTGTCTACAACACTGTCCCAAATGAGATTCATGGTTGAAACTGATTTTTTTTTTTTTAAATTTTTAAGTAGGGGCGTCAATCCTAATTTTTGTCTCAGTTTTGGTTTTAGTGGAGGTTGTAGTGCACTGTTTTGGATGCTATTGTGATTAAAAGCTCTACTAATTATTGTCCTTATATTTGGGTGTAACAAGCTGGGAAAAAAGAGGACCCAGGTTCAAGTTTGTTTATTGTTTGTATATAGCCCTTTATCACAAGCATGTCTCAAAGTTCAAGCCCTTGTGTTGGCAAGCATCAGCCCTGCTTAAGTGTCTCTGAGCAAGTTTGCTCCCTACCAGCTCCAGGGGTGCTGCTCTTTAGCTGACCCTGACCTCTGACCTCCCTGTGGAGTTGGGCAGCAAAAAGAGAATTTGCCCACAGGGGTCAATAAAGCATGATATTAGTCTCATTATTATTACATGCATTTTACAGATGCTTTCCTAGTGTTACATCTTCTCTAACGAATTTAGAGAAAACACTGGTTCAGCGGCAGAGTGAATTAGACTATATTATGTTGAAGGAGTATTGAAATTAAGGAAAGCAATTCCAGCACCCTTGACGACAAGCATCCACCTGACATGTCTTTGAGCAAGACACTTTGTACCAAGGATGCTGTTCTGCAGCTCAACCTGACCTCTGACCTTTTGGAGGGAGGCAGGCGAAAAGAGAATTTGCTTACGCCAGTCAATATAGCATCACTAAGACAAATAGCTACAGATGCTGTACACCCATGTGCTGTATAGTTTATTTTGAATACAAGAAGATTATGGGAGTTGTGTGAAAATTCTCAACTAAGGTGTGAAGATTCATAGTTTAAGTTCATTTTTCACAAAAATACAAGACGTTTGATGGCGTACAGTCACAGAGGAGTGAAGCCGACACACTGATGTGAATTTGGGTCTTGTTGCCAATGGCACTGTGGCGATAACACTGTGGTTTAAAGAGGAGGCTAGAGCAGTCAGGTTCAGATCCATTATTTGTCACTCTCTGCTATCTGTGAAAGATAACATTGTCACGTTAGACTAATATTCCCCCTTTAGCCCAACCAACCCTCCTCTCTGTCGCTTGAAAAATAAGACATGCAGCCATGGCACAGAATGAACCCAGACCACCACCAAATCACCATCCAAAGCCCAAACCTGGCCTCGCGTGTCTCCATCTGCCAGTGACAGGGGCTGACACGGACGCTTCCCTTCTCAAAAGGCTCTGTATGTGATAGCCTGATTCAGAGGGCTGTTTGAAGCAGCTGCCACAGCCTGGCAGTGTTCCTCTCAGCGCCCGTTACATTTGTACCCCTCTGTGTGGCATGTGCTTGTGTCTGTAATGGGTGCCAGTGTGGGACAAACAGGTGCTCACAGCTGTCTCTGTGTTGGCGGGCATAATGCCGTGTGATCAGACTGTGGGTGTGTTACGGCGATTGCAACGGCCTTGAAATAAAATGCTCTGGTCTACTTCTATCTTTCCCATGATCCAGTTTCTGTTGCAGGCAGAGGCCACTTCACTCACTTCACACTTTTTCATCCAGTGTCCACAGAGGTGAACAGAAATAGTGATCCGCTGTCGTTCACAGGCAAAATCAGATAATAGAATGGTAATCTAACTAGCCATGGTTAAACTTTACTAGCATTTGGCTTGCAACTGGTGCTAATTTCACACCATGGAAATTGAACGAAATTGAGACTAGGGCTGGGCGATAAGTTTGAAATCCATATCACAATAATCATAAGGATTTCATATCCATATATGTCATGATATGGCTCATGTATGCAAAGTCACACGTTGAATAATCAAATTAATGTTCATCCCATTGAACCATTAGGTGTGATATCAAACAAATCTGAAATTTTCAAATAATATTCCTAAAAATGTTTCATTCCTCATTTTGTCAGAGTTTTAAAATAAAATTTGCTTGTTATCATCAATTTTGACAGCAGAATTGTATGTCACGATATCCCAAAATCACCATATCATCACAATATGATTCCACTGAAAGACGATAAACAATAATATTGAATTATTGCCCAGCACTAATTGACCCTGGTCTGTCCAGAGAAATGTAGGAATGGTGCAAAGTGAATGATGAGATGTGAGGAATGGGATTATCAATGAGTGACGGAATACACTGACCATGGTAAATGTTTCTGGAAAGCTCTTTGATTTCATGCATCGCCTTCTATTCAGTTATACTTCTTCATGGTGCACAGGACCAATCAACTACTGGTCACTCTCTCGTATTTCCCTTTATAGCTGCAACTGTACTGTATGCCATGTGGTTCAAGTAACATGATGGCAAGAAGGCAGACAGCTATAGAACGTTGAATGTATGTAGATTGATGTGTACTTTACTGTCCACAGTATGTCTTGCACTATCACTTTGCACTTGCACTGCTGGACTCCTGTAATGTCAGTGTATACTGTGAAACTGGGTGTAAGTCGATGCACCAATTTGTGAACCAGTGAATAAGGGAGTGAATTGTGAATAGCCGTCTTATTTCTCTTCGCCTCTCTGTTGATTTAGGCCCCGGTCTACCTACTCCTGTTCCAGCTGCATTTAGTGGAGGTCAGCCAGATTTGTACCAGGACAAATTGTACTTCATCTCTGGGATTATATTGGCTAAACAGTTTAATTCATGTCCATACTTGCTCTGTCAAAATATTGTTTGTCTTTGAGATACTCATTAGTTACACGCTGTGTGCAGCCATAGCCCTTTATATCCATCAAAGTCACCTGAAATCCCCTTAAGTTTTTATTAAAAGACGACTTGTGACAGTTATGACTTTTCACAAGCGCGCATTTCAAAGAGTCTGTCCGCGCCGTAACTGCTATTTGACAAGTTAGATTCCCGTGTTTATTTTTGTCTCTGGCAGTCACCCCAGCCAGGTTGACATGGGGGGATTAGGCATTCTTCTTCTTTGTAAAAAGGAAATCAGAATGAAACCAAAAACGACAGCGGCGCACACGATAATATCTGGTGCCAGTTTGCCATGCCGGCCTGATCCTCTGTGTGTGTGCTGTGAAAACAATCGGCATTGTGGGTGTTTTGTCCCACCCACCGAAACCTGGAGCCCCCCAGAAGAGATGGGAGTGGGGATAGTTCACACACACACAAATACTGAACTACACACACACATACATACACATATATGGAGTGTACACACACTCTGAGCTCAGCAATATCTTGTTCACACATACACATGCATGTGCACACATAAACACACACACACACACACACAGAGCTCAGCGAGGCCTGCAGCTGCCATGTGAAAATCTTGATAAGTGTGTCAACGGTGTGGAGAGCAGCACGTCTCTCTCCTCTATCTCCCCCGCTGACCCTTCTCCCTGTCCCCCTGTCCACTCCACCTCCTCCTCTTTTGTTCCCTCGTCGTTTCACCTCCCTATTCCACTCCCTCATCTCCACCCTTCCTCTCCTCTCCTCTCTTTATCTCCTCCTCTTCTGCTCCTCCACTTGTCCCCGCGGAGCGCAGCCGAGTGACCCTGTAAGTCGGCAGCTAGCAGGCATATAGCCGACACACACACCGGCCTCGCTATCGGCCCCTTATCTACCTCGCTAGACCAAATAGCCCTCGCAATGCACCAACAGACTTGGTAAGATAGCGGGTTGCATTCACACGCACACACACATAAACACATACACACACACACACACACACACACCGAGCAGATAATTACATCATCGTCATCACTATCTCCCATCATGATCACCTTCGGTATCCCGAGCCATCACCCTTTTCACTGTGTGGCATGTCTGTATCTTAGCAGTGTCATGTTCTTCTCTTAGATTAGTTGATGAGGCTGCTGATCAGATGTGGAGGATGATTAATGTCCCTTTTCAGCTGCAGTGTGACACAGACAATGGCTGTGTTGTTTCCAATGGACCTACAGTAAGTTCCTGTCCTGACTCTGTCGACTGCCATCTTTAATTTGCAGTAACCAGAAGAGGACACTAGGTGTCAGTGTATGGCTGTAGTTACTCAGGCGAACTTATCAGCCTTGGATGTTGCTTTAAAAAGCACTTGGAAACTCTGTGTGTTGATGGATTTGTGGTGAAGACACTCACCAGACAGTTGTTGGGGCAGCGGTAGCCTAGTCTTAAGGAAGGGGGCTTGTGATGGGAAGGTTGCCAGTTTGAATCCCCAGGCTGTCTGGGAAAATCTGGTTGAGGGAAGTCAATGAGGATAACACTCAACCACCAACTGCTCCAGTGTTGCTGCGCAGTGGCCAACAGTAGAAGACTGGTGTTGTACTGGGCAGCTGCCAGGTGTGAATGTGTGTAACTGTATGAATGTGCTCAGCAAACGTTTACTGGATAAATAAAGGTAAAAAATGCTCATAGTACAGTATGTACAGGTAAATAGGCCCATAGGCTTTTTATTAGGCTTGGGGAACCATCAGGTATCCAAGTCTCAAAGTAATTAAGTTTAAATATCAAAGTTACTAAGCTAAATGAGCTATTCTAAGTATCAAAATGTCTTAGATTCATAGTTGTGTTAGGCCTTTAATCACAATTAGGCCTATTTAATTCCTATACAATCCATGTAGCCTTTCATTTCAACAGGCTTAACATTTACCTAATGATCCCCTTCTCATATTGAAAGCTATTTTTTTTCCAGGCCCCATTTTCCTTCTTGCGTAAGCAGACCACATCCTCCGAATACCCCTTCGCACATTGCTGAGTTGAGCTCTCATGAATGAGTTGCCTCCAGAAATAGCCCGCGGATCCATTTGAGCTGTTGTGATTGTGTGTCTTTGGCACTTTTAAGACAAGGCCCGGAGGCGTACGAATGTTTCCAATCTGCCTTGATGTACCTACCTACTACCTCTCTGTGTTTCTCCCTCACTGTCTCTCTGTGTTGGAAACCTGAGAGGGACTTTGGCTCCGGCCAAGTGTCGGCTTGCTCTGGAAAACAAAACAACCAAGCCCTCAGTGAGAAAGAACGCAGACCTCCTCTGCAAACACACTAACTAACTTCTTGGCACTGATGCAGAACTATTCAATTAAATCTTATAATACACACGCCACCATCCTCAGAGGTGTGTTTCTTCCTCTGAGCGAGCCTCACCCACACTCTCTCTCTCCGTCTCCCTGAGGTGTTTGCACAGGGAAATGGCCCGTGAAATGGGTTTGATGGAATCAAAGCTCCATATTAAGACAAATACATATTTCATAGCGGCTGATGGACTGATTGATGGGGCCGAGTCTTTATTTCTGTTGCCTCTCACCACCTCATAAGATCTTTATCAGAAACACTAATATGGAGGATCATGGCATGGCTTGTTCCAGAGAGGTGAGGAGTTGATATGTTCATTTGTCATGTTATGATGACTTTCAACGATTCTTGGTGTGTGTATGTGTTGGTGTGAGTGTGGGTCTTTATGTATGTATGAGAGTGTGTGTGTGTGTGTGTGTGTGTGTTTATGTGTTTCTATGTGTTGTTTAACAGTCAAAAGCTCAGTAGAGTGCTTACTTTTGATGACTGTAGCCACAAGGGGGCACCAAACTGCCACAGGTTGACTTGCTGTATCTGTATTCCTAACTGAAAGCCCGCTCTCCGTCCCCTCTGCTGTTGACAGCAACAAACACACTTTTTTTTTTTTAAACTCACTGAAGGATGACCGAAAATGCGGCAGCAACAGTATCCTGGATCCACAGCCGTTGACGTGGCAGCGCTGAGGCGGGCAGCAAACTCGCATCAGGGGGAAAAGGTGGTTCACGTTTTTATCAACGCCGCTGTTGTTTTCGCACACCAGGCCGACCGTCAGATCCACCCCCCCCCCCTCCCCATCCACCCCCACACCCACCCTACCCAGCCCACTAGCACCACCTTTCATTAACCTCAAAACCCAAATCCATCCAACTGGACCAGTGACGGCAAACTCGCCGCCGATCCTGGCGGTCACACCCCTCTGCACAGTCATAATGGGCCGCGGCACAATTGGGGGGCGCGCACCGGCAACATTCCGGGTCCTTCCGAGAGCCCGGTTGCCTGCAGGTTACCAGCAACACCGCTTGTTCCTGTTTGTCTGCACTCGCTAAAAGGAAAGAATGTTTTCCCCCACAACATGGCTGTGTGGGGATTAAGGCCCGTTCTGAGTGGCCCCGGGTCGTGCAGCAGATGTTAGCCAGGATAGCGCTCGTTGCCGTGCCGACGGTGGGCCGGCGGGATCGGCCCGCCCAGACGGCGTTAAGCCTGTGTACACGTATGGTAGGGGAAGGGGTGGGGTGTGTCTGTGTGTGTGAAGGGCCTGTCACACGTTAGAGAGAATGGTGGTGGGAAAAAATCTCACAATGGTCACACACTAATTCGTCCACTGTCTAAGAAGATACTACACACACATACAGTACACACACACACACACTAACAGGAAGCGCTTCACAGGGCTGGTCTCATGTTGGTGTGTGTATGTGTGTATGTTTTCAAAAGCTTGCATATAGGGTTGAGACTGACATCAGGGTATGGTGAGTACGGCGGTGATGATGGCTTAAGCTCCTCAGTATCTGCTCCTACCATGATGAGTGCTGGGTGGGGGTGCAGCGTCGCTTCTAACAATAGCATGGATGAGTATTTTCAGTTTAAAACAGTAAGCGTAAATAACAATGTTTAATTTAGCTTATTTCTGATATGCTTATTCGTTTCTGATTAGGCTTAATCATTGACAGTTTCTGACATGTCACCTACATGAGGTATATACGCACTGTGTGGGTGGAGCAGCAGCGCAGCTTCAGTGCAGCTTGAATGTTAAACGTGGGATTTTTACAGTAGAAACACATGTAGGCGTTTTAAACCAACGCAGTGCCTCAAAGTTGCAGATCATCTGTCAAAGCCACTTTCCCACTTTTGAATAATTGCTTTTAACCCCCCAGATGACAGTTTTAATGTGTTGTTTTAACTGGTAAGCACTCAAGGGCTTGTTGCACAGAGTCTCTAATGGAGATGACTAAATGTACAAATGGCAAAATGGGTGAAGGAAAAACCATGTGAAGTTACCAGTATGGCACAAGTCTCTGGAGAGAGTTCTGTATGAATTAGACACATTTTTACTTTTTAGGTTCTAGATATTTAGCTGACACGCTTATCCACTTACAATGAGTTTAAAAGTAGGATAAGCCTAAACTCCTAGATAGGCAACATTACAAGCATACGATAATAAGGAGTGCAAGTGTCAGAGCCATAGTGTCTTTACAATAGATGTAACAAAATATTCTTTTGACCCCAGAATGGCCATGTGTGATAGAGACATCTGGGTCAGGATTGCCTTCAATTCATATCTTTTAACACCTTTATAAGGAACTACAAAGATGGAGAATATCTAAATAGAAGAAACAACACTGTTGGACAAATCTTTGAGTTTTGAATTAGTAATTTCCTCACAGCCTAGCTGAGGCTTTGAGCACTTTTCCTCCTTTCTTACAGTCAACAGTAACCATCTACCTAAACCCTGTGAACTGTGTTTGAATTGTAGGGGTGGGGTAGGGTGGTGTGGCCGTTTGATGTGAAAGACGAGCCTTTTCTCTTTACGTCAGACAGGTCTAACTGCAGGGTGAATGTGTTTAACAAGGGGCCCAGTACAGGCCCCTGTGGTACGCCTAACCATCAGGCTCAGTGGAAAGAGGATACAGGGTCTGACAAGACATGACTTGACCCAGCAGCACAGGCACGGCCCCGCTATTGTCCTCAATGAACAGCAGAACATCAGCGTTTTAGGATTTCCCCTTCTTGTGTGTGTGTGTGTGAGTGTGAGAGAGAGAGAGAGTATGTGTATATGTGTGTGTGTGTGTCTGTCAAAGTGAAGCGAACAAGGAACTTCTCAGGGGCAAACAGAGCACCACACTGGCTTCAATTTTGACATAAGCAGTGACTGACAGTGTATATGTGTGTGTGTGTGTCTAAGTGAATGGGTATATTTTTCTGTGGTGTGTGTGTGTGTGTCGTGGGGTGCAGGCCATGGCGTTCGAGTTCCATAATGACTGTACCCTCTGAGGAGGAGTGTTGGGCAGGGCCGGCCTGTTTTCACGCACGGCTGGGCGTTTGGGCTCTCTGACAGATGGAAAATAGCCAGATGTGTGTGTGTGTGCGTGTGCAATTGTCTTATTTTGTGCTTCCTTTCTTCTGCTGATTTCAAACCTCAGCAGCAGCTTGACTGACCTCTTACCACAGGCGACAAATAACCAGGCTACACGCTGACAGGAAGACATTTTCTCCAAATGCTCAAAATGTGTCTGGACACTGTAAAAGTTCAAAGGCCAGCCGTTACTGTGGTTACTATGCCAACTCTCTTAGTTAAAAAGGACTCAGCAAATTTTTGTTGTTTTCTCCTGTTCTTATGTACAGTATACCTTTTTTGAAGAAAACTTATGTCACTGCACATGGTAACTTTGGTATCCTTTTTATTAAATTTTACATTTGGTTCACCAGGTAAGGTACCGCGGAGAGAGACAGGAACAAAGAAGGGAAACTGTAACCAAAACATCCCTGTCTCAATCCTTGCAACATCCAATATGTCCATCAGTGGCCATGTATCCCGTCGCTGTGCCCTCGAGGAAGACATTGAGCCCCTACTTGCTCTCTTATTGTAAGGCACTGTGGATAAGAGTGTCAGTTAAATGCCTAAAAATATAAAATATCAAATACACCAAAGGTTATGTGTCAGATCTGATTTCACAACATGGCGAGGATGGGGTGTGCGCTCTGGTTCGCTAAGCCACCAGGACAACATTTTGAGGCACAAGGGTTATCCCATTAAAGAAATCTTTAGATTAACTAATCATTATGGGACTTGCATGCTTGCCCAAATTAAATTCTGGTGTCAGGTATGGTTACTGGTGGGAAATCTTCACACACAGAAAGTGACGAATCAAAACCTAAGCGTGAAATAAAAAACTTGTTCTTAAACAGCAGCAAGGGAGCAGGAAATGTTTTTTTCTTCTGTTGTCTGTTTGGTATCCTTTGGTCTAAAATGATCACATACTGTCTGGGTTGGTAAACATGAGCATGCTATGCGTGTTACATGATTTCTGTTTATTGAAGTCTTCGAAATTGAAACAGTAACCTGTCGCTGCTATCTTTAAGCTGACATTCCTGTCCAGAGCAAACAGTAGAATGAGCTCAAATTTCAATATCGTGCGCATTGCAACCGACGAATAGTAAGGAGTGCAAGTGTTAGAGCCGCAGTGCCTTGACACTAGACGAAACAAAATATTCCTGTGACCCTGCAGTTATCAAGTATGATGGACAAGTGCCAGGTGAAGGGAAATAAAAGCTGAGGAGAGACGATAGAGGGGATTTTTATTTCTACTTCAAGACAGGAGCGTACTGCAGCAGGTAGAGGAGGGAGATATGACACCGGCGGTCGTCTCCGAGGTCACGGCAAAGAGAACAAACCCCTCGGTCAGAGTGCCATCGACGTCCCACCAGTCTGTGCCATGTCAACCTGTCAGAGGGAGAGGGAGGCGCGGGGGGGGGGGGGGAGGCGCTGCCCGCTGAGAGGTGTCCGAAGTGTCACGGCCTCGTCTGAGAGGTGACAGACAGCGTGTGTGTGAGTGTGTGACGGGGAAATAAGACCGCTGAGAAGTCTAGGGGACGTTGAGCGTGACCTTTCGTTTTGCCAGGGTTCCTCTCGCTCTGTGCATCTGACAACAACTTTAAAGGACCCCTTCTCTCCAAGCCTTTGACAGGTGTGTGTGTGTGTGTGTGTGTGAGAGACTACGCGTGTGTGTAAGTGTGTGCTTGTGTACACCTCATTTTTGTTTGGGTTGTTGAAAGCTTTAACTGAGTTGTGTGTGTGTGTGTGTGTGTATTTGGACCTTTAAGCTTTAACAGAGTTGTGTGTGTGTGCATGTGAGTGTATGTGTGTGTGTGTGTGTGTGTGTGTCCATATGTTTGTATACATGGACGGTACATACAGTATGTGTGTGTTGGCTTTTGTGTGTGTGCACGCCGGCATGTGTTTTTGTGTTTTATGCATGTGTGTGCACACGTAGACATGTTTCATCGTTTGTTTTGTGTGTGCAGTTGTGTGTGTGTGTGTGTGTATTTATATATGTGTGTGTGGTCAGGAGGTGAGGGGCGAACAACAGGGTACCAAACAGCTTTAAAGGAAGTAAATCCAACAACATAAACAAAGCCACGGTTGGCGTGACACGCGTCACCTTCGCTGTGACAGGGGACAGACACTGGAGAGGCAGATAGTCCCCGAGAATCTCTTTGAAGTCGGCCAGCAATTGTGCCGCCGGTTTGGAAGTATTGCCTTTCCTGCCCTTGGGCGTAGCTGTAGGGCAGATGCACCCGGCGTTTAGTGAAACATTCGGCAGGATTAGGACTAATAGCTGAACGGGAGTGAAAGACGGCCAGCGCTGGTCTAGTGAATCTGGAAATTTAGGGTGGAGTTTCCATACGATGGGTCGGATTCAAACATTTTTTTTGGCTTAGTCAAGCCCTGATTGCAGTAATACATTTTCTACTCCAAATCTCTGTCACAATCCGTTTTCTGCATGATAAAGACCTGATTGCACATTTCCCACTGAGCAAAAGACGTGATTTCAACGTTGCGTCTATGCTTTAGCTCTCATATAGCCCAGGATCATTACGGCTATGTATAGACCTATTTTAGACCAAGCAGTAAATACATTATTACAATGAATAAACATCTGTAAATACCAAAAATATGCACCAGAGAAGTCCTGTAGACTAGCCTACAAGATAATTATCTGAGCACAAAAAGTAATTTCAACATTGCGTCTATGCGTAGCTCTCATATAGTCCAGGATAATTTTGTCTGTATAGACATCAAATAAACTTTCACTTTTCAACCCCATTTAAACTTAATTTAGCCTAGATGGCTATGGCCATTTAGACATGTTTTAAACGTCGAATCAACGTAAAATTGCTCAGTGGGTTTCTACCAAATGTCTCTCTCTCTCTCTCTCTCTCTCTCTCTCTCTCTCTCTCTCTCTCTCTCTCTCTCTCTCTCTCTCTCTCTCTCTCTGTCTTTCTTTCTCTCTCCCTCTCTGTCTCAGTCATTACTGGTGCTGTGTTTGTGTTTCTGCTCCAGGCGTTGGGTAAATACCTCTGCTGGAGTAGGTTTTCCCCCCTCTCTCTCCTCCTGCCTCCCTCCATTACCTCCTCTAATGACGTTTACACATCTGCTTAGAGGAGCCTCCACTCATCTCTCTGTCTCTCTGTGTCTGTCTCTCTCTCTCTCTCTCTCGCTCTCTCTCTCTTTCTCACACTCACTCGCACACAGACACACTAGAGCTGCATGGTTATGTCTAAAATTATAATGCTGATTATTTAGCTTTTTTTGATATTTTTATTATAATGATCAATTATGATACACACCACACACTCCCTCCCTAAGAGAGGCCTTGAGAGGAACCAAATATTCCACATAGATGGATATTGAACAAATGGGCCTAATTGTGTCAGTGGAGGTTACTATTGATGTATAATTTTGGTGGGAATACCCAACATAAATCAATACATCACTTGCTATTTTGAATTTGGTTCTAAAATTAGATCTCTTCCATTTGTAAGGAGTGACAGCAGTTCTTTTAAATGCTTGGTAGCACTTTTTTTTTTTATTATCAAATTTTCATATTTTAAAGATTTATGACTTTTTAAGGAGGTAACTGAAGTCCCTGGCTAACAAAATAATACTTTTACAAACTGAATACTCTAGGCTATATTCTAGAAAAAAATAACTAAACATTGGGTAATATTTTTTCTCCAAAATAGATATATAGCAGTGCATTTGTTTAACTAACCTAATTGTTGAAAATCATTTTAATCGCCATGTCTAATAAATGTACAGGAATGTGTCTTGGTGCAGAGACATATTAACAAGGCAGTACTGTGGAAACACTGGAGTCTTAAGGTGTTTTTAGTTAGTTTTTCCTCCTTTTTGTTGTGAGATGTTTCATTAAAGAACATCAACAGTCTCTCTTTCTGTCTTTTCCTCTCGACTCCTGAACTCTTCAACTCCTCACCTCAGTGTGCCCTCCATACCGGGAATCTCACTCCAAGTGATCTACTATTTTCTTGTATATACACACATACACACTCACGTGCACGAACAAGCGCACACACATACTAGACGCATAGACACACATACTTCCATCACTCGACAATGAGACTCGCCCAGCGGCCATGTCACTCTGGCTTCATTTTCCTACTGATTGACATGTCCTGTAAAACACACACTCACACGCACACACACACACACACATGCAGAGTGACTGTACCTGTCACCTCTCCTGAATAGTATTACCTTTACCTCATTTTGTTCTGCCTGTCCATCACCTCTATTCTTCCTCCACCGACAGTTGAATGGGCTCCCGTGGGACTGTGTGTGTGTGTGTGTGTGTGTGTGAGAGAGAGAGAGAGAGAGAGAGGTTTCGGCGTGCTGCCTGGCGCCACTTTGCCCACCCTCCACTCTCCTCCACCACCCACTCTCTTGTAATGGGACAGTCGAGAAGACATGCGTGTGTGTGTGTGTGTGTGTGTGTGCGTGTGTGTGTGTGCGTGCGTGTGTGTGTGTGTGTGTGTGAACACTGCCGCCAGGCCTCACAGCACTTCCACTCTGAAGAACCTAGTCTTGACTTCATCCTCTCTCCCTCTCCCTCTGTCTTTCTTCTCTCTCAGCGGGTCGAGTTCTGTAACGCCTTAGGTCCTCACCGTAACCACTGAAGGAGAGTGATGGAAAGAGAGAGAGAGAGGGAGAGAGACATAGAAAGACAGTGAGAGAGAGAGGCAGAGAGAAGAGAACACTTATATATCATCGCTCTGTGATGTTCAATGCAAAAGTCATTTTGTGATGAAATATTGTAATTAATCTTTTTGTTGTACCCACTTTCCCTCAACCTGCCTCGTCTACTTTGACTATTTCCATTAGTGATTTCCTATGTTTCCCAGAATCCCTTTCGACAACCCCCCCCAGAGGACGGGTGACGAGTTTGTTGTATCCAGCTGTGGGTCCCACGTGTTGGGGGAGAGAGGAATAGGGATAGTGAAGCAAGAGTTCGAGAAAAAGCGTGCACCCACGTAGGACTGAACAATTAATCGAAATTTTATCGAAATCGCAATATGGCCTACTGCAATTTTCAAATCGCAGGAGGCGCAATATTTGTTAAAGGCGAAATGCGTGTCAAAATACCATTTTAAATTAAATATTGTCGTGCTGCAGAGATGTCCAGGCCTACACATCATATTCTACAGACTTAAGAAAACATCTTTGTTTGGTACAGATCCCCGCAAAAATCACACCATAATCATTTTAATACGTTTTTCAATGAAAATGAGAATAATGATGTAAAAATTATCATTCCCTCTAATATCGCAAATCATATTGCAATTGCAATATCAGTCAAAATAATCGCAATTAGATATTTTTTCAAAATCGTTCAGCCCTACACCCACGCAGCATGTCTTGTGGCTGCAACGGTTTTCTTCAAAGTTGCATACATGCATAAGAATAATAAATAGGAGAAAACTAAAGGCAGAAAGATTGCAAAGCAGCTCACTGGTTAGCTGTGCTTTATGGGAATTATCATCAGCGTCTTTGACCAATCAGATTGCTTGGCCAAAGCTACCTATTGCATTAACATTCCTCTGTAACCTGCGTCATTCACCTGTATCTCCCTTGCATGGCTGAAGCGGACTTATTAGGTTTGTACTGTATTAGGAAAGACTATTTGACTATAATATTTAGACTTACCTATTGCGTAAAAGCCAAAGTCTTTTCCTGAGACCCATGTAGTCTCAAGTCTCTCTCTCTCTCTGTCTCTCTCTCTCTCTCCCCCTCTCTGTGCAACACACACACACCTTATCTATTCTCTCAGCGGCCTCGGCCATCCCATGATGCTTTGCTCTGCTGCATTGGACACATTTCATGGCTTGGATTCTTTGTTTTATCTGTTTTTTTTCCCTCTCAGTTTCTCTCTCTTTTTTCGTCTCTTTTGTTTTGGGATTCTGTCATGTATTTTTTTGTGTTTTTTTTTGTTCCGATAGGAGACTGGGAGCTAGAAGACTTCTCCCTCAAGGAGACAGATAAGAGCTTGTGTGTGTTGGTGCCTGTGCGCTTTCATATGTATGTAAATGTGTGTATGTGTACATTTCCTCAGGTATCACAAGGTTAAGAGATAGGAGAGCATGCATCGGAGGACCGTGTGTATGTGTGTGTGTGTGTGTGTGCCTTTGCATGCATACATACGTGTTTGTGTGCTGTGTTACTTCACGTATCAGAAGTTTAGAGATAGGAGTGTATGCAGCGGAGGACAGAGTTGAGTGCCTGAGTGTGTTTACTGAAAGCATGACTGTATCCGCTCATGCAGTCTTTGATTGAGACTTGGCAGCAACTCCAAGGCACCTCAGATTGGAAAGAACGCACAAACACACACTCATACACTCACAATTACATACTGTTAGCCTAGCTGTCTCTCTTTCTGGATGTACATGTCGTTTGCTCTTTGTAAGTTCGGTGTGTTTGCCAAGTTTGTAGGTGAGTAGGTGAGAGTAGGCATCGATGACAGAACGACAAGAGAGAAGGAGAGAGAGAGAGGTTGTGGAG
This sequence comes from Centroberyx affinis, assembly GCF_046629955.1. NCBI lineage: Eukaryota > Metazoa > Chordata > Actinopteri > Beryciformes > Berycidae > Centroberyx > Centroberyx affinis. Next base: position 152,369 of record NW_027279059.1, on the reverse strand, counting down.
GAAGTCAGAAAAATTTAAACGCTGACAAGAACACTGAGAGAGGCAAAAGAAAACATAAAGAAGAGAGTGAAAAGGTTGCAGACAAAGTCAGAAAAGCTTAAAATGCATTTGTAAGAGAAGGAAAAAAAAAGAAGATGATCAGAAAAGTCACAAAACTTTAAACAGAGAAAGAACGCAAAGCAAAAAGAGAGAATAAAAGAAAGACTGAGAGACAGACTGAAGCTTACACAGAGTGAGGTAAATGAGGAGAGATGGGGGTTTGTGTGATAGGCAATGAAGCTGTGTGTGTGTGTGTGTGTGTGTGTGTGTGTTTGGGGGGGCGGAGGGGGACAAGGCAGGGCTGTGATGGCCTTGTGTCAGTCACCCTATGGCAGCTCTTTAACCCTGTAATTTACCACATCACTCTCCCCGCCCTGATGGGACCACTGCGCCTGCTGACAGCACTGCCTCTGGCGTGTGTGTGTGTGTGTGAGAGAGAGAGAGAGAGAGAGAGAGAGAGAGAGAGTGTGCATACCTGTGAGAAAGGATTCTTGAGATGTCAAACAAAATCATGTCTCTGAACCTGCCTTCATTTTGGGCCTGTCTCTCTGTTGTTCCAGTGAAGCCCAGGGCTCTCCTGCTTTGGCCAAGCCTCAAGAGGAGCCTCCAGACCTGGACCGAGGCCCTGACGCACCCTGGGGTGATCACCAAATTTCAACCTACTCACTTATGACCTCACATCTGTTGCAACATAACCTGCGCTGTAAGTAGCCCGATCAGATCCTGAGTTGACAACATTTTCATTGCCGATGTGTTTTGGCAAGAGAAACAAGAGAAACAAGAGAAAAGCCACCAATCGACAGTAATTGAGACCCTCCTGGTTTTGCCTGTATGAGTCCAGGAAGGCCGAAACGACCAGTCGCATGAAATCCTCTTGGCGCTCAGGAAGTGATGTGTTTTGCGTATTATGAAAACAAGGAAAGGAATTACAGTGCAATCTGCGGGGCATTTAAGATTGTAGTAGTTGCAGTGTAGTATGACAGAGGCAACGCTGCAGGGATTGACTGCACCGCCTCCACTGTCAGCCTTCCAGAAAAATATATTATTTGGAAAGTCTCCAAGCAAAAAAGCAGAGTGATAAGCAGTGCAATTAAACAAGAATCGATAGTGGCGTTGCCTTTACTCAAAGGAAACACCTCAAGGAGCAGCAAGCCATCAGCACCGATGCAGAGATTACTTCTTTTTTAATGGACAGGTAAAAAAAAATCTAGGAAAAATTATATTAACCAGTTATTTATTCTGAAATGTTTAGCAGTTTGAATATTGGCTGTAGCTACATCAGTTCAGTTACATATATGGATAATTGATTTCTTTACATTGTAAACTTCCTTGGCTGTTGCTAGGATCAAACCTGTGACCTTCCAGTTCCAGGACGGTTTCTCAAACCGCCTGGCCATCCTGCTGTCCCAAAACCAATTTGCATCATTGAGGACTAGGGCTAAAATAATCCTGATTATTTTGCTTCATATTGTGATGATTATTAATTTTCACGATTTGAAGAACAACATTTCTTTACGGCATGTTTGGCATCTTCTGTCAACATCTGTTGTTTTCAAATGCAGTGAATGTAAATGAAATAAAATGTTTCAGTACTGCTGATATGCCAATATTATTGGATTATTAATTGTGGAAATGATACACAATCAAGATTGCAGCCCTACCTACTGTTCCTCTCCCAACTCCAAAAGCCCCTTTTTCCACTAACGAACAATGAAATCTCAAAATTCCACAATAGGTCAATAGGTTCATTTTCACTGATCAATCAATTAAGTAAGTAGTCTAGTAAATCTATACTGTTCTAATGAGGTAAAATTTTCACTTCATTTTTCTTTTCTAGTATAACTGTGGGGCAACTGATTGTCCCTCCTGCCACACCGTACGTTTTCCTCTCACCTTGGCCAAGGAGAGTTTTCACCGGGCAAAATCAATGAGGAGATTTCAGATGTCTTTCTCCCGCCACCGGCCTCTCTCTTTTTTTCCTCCTCCTTCTCATCATCATCTCTTCTCTTCATCTCCCTCTGTATCTTGTCTTCAGGCCCATACAACCTGTTTGGTTCCTCCATCATTTTTTGGACCCACTTAAATCAAAAACACTCAAGTGCAGCCAGATACATTCCTGTGACATTTCTGCGAGCTTAGCTCAATGGTTTTGTCCTGAAAGCACATGAAATTAGTGTTTTTATAAAAATGTCCACATTCAACACATCAGTAAAAGTCATGTGATTCTGATTACGCTGTTCCCAAGCGGGTTGATTTGATATGAGAGGGGACATTATTATTTTATTCATCAGATGATCATTATTAGTCCACATATGGTGGAGAGCAACAGGACTTGTGGGGGTTGACATGCGACAAGGGCTTGAGTCAGATTTGAACCAGCGTGTCGCAGGTTTGAGTCATGCGGCGTTAACTAAAGATCCACCTGGATCCTCCTGGATTCACCTGGACTCCCCCTGCAGCCGGAAACGGTCTGTCCTTATGTGGACTTGGAGTACCTGTAGAACAATTGTTCAGTGTTAATTCTGTGAGCTTTACACAAATATTTAGTTGAGTTCTGGCAGTTGAGAGAGAGAGAGAAAGATGTGACAGGACTGCAAACCAGATATCTTAGAAAGGCTTCCATTGTTTCTCTCTCTTCCTCTTTCTCTCCGAGAGCCAGTCTCAAATAAATATTTACATAAAGCTCTCCCTGTCTCTCTCTCTGGCACACACACACACATATACAAGCACATTCATACAAAGTCACTATATTTTGCTCTTCTTCTTCTGCACACACACACACACACACACACACACTCTCTCGCAGTCGGTAACCGCCCAGAGGGGACAGCCAAAGAAGAGCAGAGAGAGAAAGAGAAAGAGACACAGAGAGCAGACAAGGTCGTAGTTCCTGTGGACTGTCTTTGAAAGAGGAGTCGTATGTTTTCCCTCCCCTCCTTTGATGTTAAAGCAGCCTCTTTACCAGTGTAAAGACAGGATACAATAACCTAGACCCCCCCAAGCCCTCTGTACACCCACCACCTCCCACACCCCCTCTCCACCCCCACAAAGCACTGTGGGGGGACAGGTAACCCACAGCAACCCCCAGCCAGAGATTAGAATGAGTGTGGCAGCTGTCCAGGACCTGTGCGACACGCTGCGTGTGTGTGTTTGTGTCCGTGTTGTGTGCATACATACAGTGCATGTGCAAGTGTCTGTGTCTGTGCATAGGTGCATCTGTTTCTTAGTGTGTGTATGTCCATGTGTGAGTGTGTATGTTTGTGCATGTGAGTGTGAGCACATTTAACTGCCCCAGTCTTGCAGCTTTTGACAATTTTATGATCTGTGAGAAATGACTGTCCGTCATCTCAGTGTGCGTGTATGTTTATGCGTGCATGCATCTTTACGTATGTGTGTGTGTGTGAGTGCACATGTGGTTTGATATGAATGAAAAATGGGTAAGTCTATGTTATTTTAAACCAAGTCCATATAGTGGTTAAAGTAATAATCATGCTTGTGTGGGCGTTACCTCAGGTTTGAGAGATGACAGAGTATGCAACTGAGGACTGCCTGTGTATGTGTGTATTTGTATGTATCTTTGTAATGTGTGTGTGTGTGTGTGTGTGTGTGTGTCAGGGAGAGGTTGGAGTGCAAAGTTGCTAGATAAACATACTGCTGTGTTGGATGTGACAGCGTAGAAGAATGGCAGTCACTGTGAATGGACCCATCTTCAGTTACCATTTACCTAAGCACACACTAACAACACCTCAGCCTAGCCCCCCCCCCCCCCCTCTCTCTCTCTGTCTGTGTCTGTGTGTGTGTTTCTCTCTCTCTCTCCATCGCCTGCCTGGATACCTATGTGGTCACACTTCTCATGAACTCACATAGCATTGCCTTTGCCTCACACACACTCACCCATTTGCTCTCTCATTTTCTGTATCTCTGTCAGCCCCCTTGTTTCTTCTATTCTGCCATAAATTCCCTGAGACCCCGACAGCGCCGCAGAACAAGGTCTCAAGAACTTTTAGGCCGGCCGAGCTGGCAATAACTAAATGAAAGATGGCTGAAATGAGGTTTTCCCTCCAAAAGGGCTGACTTCCTATAAAAAAGCTGGTTAGGAGAGGATGAAAGAATCCTCTTATGTCAGTAAACTCGTTACGCCGTTGCTGCCGTGCTGGCCCCAGCGTTTCCATGGCACCCGGCGTTATCTGTGTGTATTTTTGTCGGGACTTGTAGTTTTGGGGGTTGAGTGGCAAAATTAGATTTTTTTTTTTCCCCCCACACCAGCAGGAGCAAAAGGGGAAAGATAAGAGAGAGTCCCCTCTCAGCGTTAACGAGAGAGAGAGGATAGAGAGGAGGAGAGGATCCTTTCCGAGCATTAGCTGGACAGATAGAGAAATGAATGTCCGACACAGCAATAGAGTCACACCTGTGCTAAACTGAACAGAGATTCTGAAATGGCCTGTGTCTAACATATACTCCTCTCACATATTCTCACATATTATGCTATGCTGATCTGGGTCTATCCCCTGTAGGAGGTAATTCACACTGAGCCTCGGGAATGTCTTATGGGCTGTCGCTCCATAATGTTTTCAAAAGCAGACCTGATCTGAGTCCTGGGGCCTATACTACGAAGCAAGTTCAACAAAGTCAGGGTATCTTTGAGTTAGCCGGCTTCACTAAACCTAACATTGACGATCCTGATAACCGGTCTCACGTTGGAGCTGGTTATCAACTGGCTCTGTCAACCCAGGATTTACCTATCCAGCTATGAGCGCGTTCACATGAAAGAGGCGGGGTTTGTAACAAATAGCCAATCACATGCAACATGGACAGATCTAGATCAGACAATTCGGATAAGATAAGATGAAACTATTGATCCCCGTGGGGAAATTAGATTGTTGCACAGCAAAAGTAATATGATTCAGCGGGGAAAAGGACATAGAATAGGCCTATAAGCGCAAAACTATAAAATAATAGTCTAAAAATAGGCGAAAATAATAAAATAGGCTAATCAAACAATAAAAGCCATAGAGAATAGACCTAATTATAGGATGATATAAGCCCTAATATTTCCTGCTGACATTTTCAATCGGAAAGAAATGGATAGCAACTAACATTGGGTTCTTCTCTCAAGAAGAACAAATTCTTATAATGAACTTCTCTCAAGAAGAACAAATTCTTATAATGAATAACTGTCAGCATTACAAAACATAAGCACGAAAAGTAAAAGTTGTTTCTGCTTCCAAGCTAGAGAGGATTACTGAAGGAACTGCCGCGTCATTAGGACACAGTGGGCATATTTTTCATTGATAAAATAGTTTGTGGCACACTGAGGCTGTAAAAAGATTTTCTATTCATAAAGTCGGCCTCATGTTCTTTGGGGCTATGAAATAGCCGACATTGAACCAAACACTGTCGGGAACCCAATTAAATAAAGTCAGCGAAATTAATATATGCAACAGTAACTTCCATTAATAATATGGTCAATTAAGTAGCCTACCTGCTATATCTCTGAATAAGTTATCATGGAAAACAACGTCATTCTACTGGTCTGTAAACACGTCGCCCTGCGAACAGCACTTCTTACTGTCTGTTAATTCGAAAATAGCCTAACAGTTTTCCGTTTTTTATTGTGATTTGAATATTTGTCCATATCGGGATCCAGCAGGAATGGTGACTCCCTGTTTCCAGAGAGCTGATTGGTCAGAAGGTGGGCCTTTCATACATTTTGGTCCGATACCCTGAACCTAACCTGCTCCGGAGCAGGTTAGCCGTGCAGCATAAGTTGCCATGGTGATCTACCCTGGTAAGAAGTGAACCACCTTCATGAGACTGAAAACCCAGGGTTAAACCTGAAGTTACCTCGCTAACCCCAAATCCTGCTTCGTAGTACAGGCCCCTGATCTTGAGGGTTTATTTTAGCAGGGTTGACTTAATGGAGTTGACGCTTTCACACTGACAATCAAGTAGTGGTAGTAGTGGCAGTAGTAGCACTATTAGTGGTAGTTGCAGCCTTAGTAGAAGTACACTGTGATTTTAATACATATATATATATGTATATGGATACAGTATATTAAAAACAACAAATGTTCTGTTAAAATGTATAGTTATTAATGTGTTGAAAAGTACACACAGATGTGTTAAAAATGATGTCCTTTTTAAGAGTGTAGTAGTAGTAGTAGTAGTAGTAGTAGTAGTGGCACTACTAGTTTTGTCAGTATTACTGGTAGAAGTAATAGGGCTTATAGTAGTGATAGTGGCAGTAGTATTTGTAGTAGTGGTAGTTGCAGTTTTTATAGCAGTTGTAGTAGTAGCAGTAGTAGTAGTACTAGTAGTACTGGTAGTAATAGCAGTGGTAGTAGTGATGCACCGATATATCAGCAGACTAATGGTATCATCCAATATCAGCTTTAAAAAGCAATATCAGTATCAGTCCAATATTATTTTTACTGCTGTTTACTGCTTTTTTCTAGGAGTGTGTCAGTTAATTGAAAATCTGTCCAGCTGAAAATCTTAACCTGTTCTACACCTGCATTTATACTAAGATTCTTACAAAAATGCTTATCACTATCGGTATCGGCCTCAAAAAAATATATATTTGTGCACCCCTAAGTGGTAGTAATAGTAATAGCAATATTCGTAATAGCAGTTGTAGTAGTAGTAGTGGTAGTAATCATAAAAGTAATAGTAGTGGTAATATTGTATTGATCCCACAGTGGGGAATTCCTTTATCACTGCAACCCCACAAGTGGTCCAATACACAGAACAACAAAGTGCAGTCAGGATACTGCTCACACACACAGACAGAGCAAAATACATCAGTAACATACTGTACAGTAAACAACCATCAGTGCTACTGGGAAACCCCACTGAGAGGACGGCTCAGGTACAAATCCCTTGTGTTCATTCCAAAGCCTCATCGCACTAGAAGCAAACAACGGCTTAAAGCTCCAGGAACTGAAGTTAACCTACAGTAGTAGAAGAAGAAAGGCTGTGGGAGAGAAGGGAGAATAGCCGGCGACTGTCTTAGACCTGTCCTGTCTTCATTAGCAGACAGTGATGTGTGTGGAATGCTGCCTGCTTTGTCTTGGCTGTCAGCTCCAAAGTGTGTGTCCGTCACTGTGCGCCTGTGATGTGTGAGTGTAGGTGCAGGCATCACTGCCCGTGACCTCGCCTTGATGTCAACCTGAGTTCATGGGTGTGTGTGTGTGTGAGTGTGTGTATGGGTGTGTCTGTCTTTGTTTTGTTTTTAAGAGTTGGTAACACTTTACAATAAGGGTCACTAAGTTAAGGGTTAGTTAATGCTTAATAAGGGTTAGTTAATGCTTAATAAGTAATTAACAGGTAACTAATGTATAATAATTAACAGTTAACTAATGTGTAATTTACTAATGGTGTTCATGTTAACTAAGGTATTAATTTATACATTATTTGATAGTTTATGAAGATGACTATTAAATAATGAATACCTTAGTTAACATGAACACCATTAGTAAATGATTACCAGACACATTAGTTAACTGTTAATTAAGGGTTAGTTAATGCTTATTAAGCATTAACTAACCCTTAACTTAGTGACCCTTATTGTAAAGTGTTACCTAAGAGTTTATACATGCAATGTTCATTTATTTCATATTCATACTACTACAATAAATACTACATACTACTGCTACTATTACCACTAGTACTGTAAATACTGCCACTGCTATTACTACTACTACTACCACTACTATTACTATTACTGCTACCACTACTATTACTACTACTACTACCACTGCTATTACTACTACTGCTACCACTACTATTACTACTACTACTACTGCTACTATTATCACAACTACTATTACTGCTTACATTACACATATTACACTATTACACCATTATTATTACTTGCATTACTTGCATAGCACCTTTCAGAACATAGTTAAAAAGCCCTCCACAGACAATAGAAATAAATAATAAATATAAGCCCTTAAAATAAAAAATAAAAATGCCAGTCTGTAAAAGTGTGTTTTAACAAGTGACTTGAAAGATGACTCATTCTGCTAGTCGAGGTGCACAGTCAGGTAACAACCAGAAGTCACATCACCTCTGGTCTTAATACGTGTGTGTGTGTGTGTGTGTGTGTGTGTGTGTGTGTGTGCACCTACATGCATGCTTTGTTTGACCCTTAGGCCTATTTATGTCAATCTACACACTCGTCTCGTCAAGATATGCATCTGTGCTTGTGTTTGGTCTCCTTTTTTCACTTGTGCTCTCTCTCTCTCTCTCTCTCTCTCTCTGTCTCTCTCTCTCTCTCTCTCTCTGTCTCTCTCTCTCTCTCTCTGCAGACTCGGGTTACGCTCCTTCGTCAGATGGCGTTCTGCCTGGCTGAGCTACACTTGTGGTCCACCAAGAGCTCACTCCAAGTCAAAGGTAGCACTTATCACCATGTTCAATCTCTCTCTCCCCTCTGTCTCTCTCTGTCTCTTTCTTTCTCTCACTGTGTCTGTTGCTCTCTCTCTCTCTCTCTTTCTGTCATCACTCACTTTGTTTTCACACCTTCTCTCTATCTTTACTATGTCTACTTTCCCAATCTGACCACTCTCATTCATCACCTATTCTCCCTCTGTCTTCACTTTCTCTTTACTCACTTCAAATTCTCATGTTGTCGGAAATATGCAATAAAGGCCGTATTGATGTCAGTGGATTGCATTATATATGGCGTTTTTGCTGCGTTTTACAACATTTAACACGGATTGTACAGTGTTTGATGCTTAATTGATTAGCATAATCTCTAATCGTGCGTTCAGACCACAAGAAACCGGTCAGTGGGCATCTGTTTATTTTCTAAGACCAGACACAGGCTGACCGATGTTAACTAAGGGTGCCACATTTCCACATTTGTTAACATCATCATCATCAGCCAATTACATTCTGGCTATGTCTAGTGTACCGCTGAAATGCTCGCTAGTGCTCTTTCCAGAAAACAAACCCTTGAGTTTATCATTGAAGGCACCGGTGTTTGAACAGAAATCAGACTCACACAAGAAAATTCAATCAAAACATGGTTAATAATCACAGTGTCCCGCCTCTTCTTGTCCTCAAGGTAAATCCAAGGACCACCAAACAAACCCACAACTGACCTTGATTTCTTTTTATTCACGTCAATTCAGTTCAGTTCAGTTCAGTTCAGTCCAGTCCAAGACAGTCAAGAAGTTTTACTGACACAATGAGTTTGCTCTTGCATTGCCAAAGTGCAAGTACTAAACATATTACCAATATGTCTCAGCCTGAAACACACAACAAGCACTCAAACCCACTTGGCGTATTGTTCCACTGGCTGCGTTGTTCTATATTATATAACAGCTTGTTTCGGTCAAGCAATCTGAATAGTGGAAGATGCATTTCAGCTGTGTTGATAGCTGTGCTTATTGCTACATCGACGAATGCTGACTGACTGCCAATCCCTGCCTTGTCGGGCCTGGTGGGCGGGGTCTAAGTTTGACTTGTCTGACACTTTTTGTGCGTTTTGCCCTCCGCGCCACCTATCAGTCCATCTCCTCTGTCAGACGAAAACGCTCTGTTTCTCCATTTTCTTGTTTTCCCCTCCCTTCCATTCTGTCTCGTCTTTCACAGTCTGCTGAGCTTTAGACGAAGATAGTGTCTCTCGGAGGCTGACGTGTGTGTGTGTGTGTGTGTGTGTGTGTGTGTCTGTGTGTATAAGGTATGACAGGGTGTATATCCTACGTGGCGGTGACATATCCTTATTTGTTTGTTTTTTCCCGCTGTGTGTGTTCTGCTATCTTGGAAAACTGTGGATGGATACATCTGAGCGAGGAGGCTTGGTTGGTGAGGTGTGACGCATCCTATCACCACCTTCCTTTCGTCATATACATCCGCTTTAAAAACAGAGTATAGATTCATAAAGGCAACTCACACAAGACAAAATGAATGTAGTATACTGACTATGATAGTACGAAAGGAATAGTTTTTAGGGTCTTAATGAAAGGATAGCATGCTGTGTATGTGTGTGTGTACAACCTGTGTTTATGTAGGGGAGGTTTGCTGAGTATACATACTCTTTTTAAATAAGTAAGAGTGTTCTTTATTAATTTCACCCACAGATTTTCAGTAGAGGTTCAGATTTGAACTGGTGACATACTCATCTTACTTCTCTAACCTTTAGGCTACAGCTAACCAACTGGAATGCTACGAAAACCATGTGGGTTTTTTTCCACTTTTATGAAAAAATAGCACCATGTGTGTGTCCTTGTTTTTCTTTGTTTGGACCAAATGTCCAAAGATGAGTCCTCCAAAGTGAGGACATTTTGTTGGATGTTTTGATTGGACTAGGGTTAGGACTTCAGTTTAGAGTTAGATTAGGATTAGGTTTAGTTTACTGTGGGTTAAGTTTAGGCATGTAGTGGTGAGGGTTAAAGAGTGCATAAACACACTGTTTTGAGACAGTCTTTGCTTACACAATTTTGAAAGATGCAAAAAAGTGTGGTGGGGAGCAAGAGTAAATGTGGGGTGTGTTTCTGTGATACCAGATTACCCATCTCTACTTGGGGGTGACAACAATTTTCTGGTCACAAAGCATTTGATGCTGCCAAAGGTGAAATACCTGCCTTGACGTCACTGATTGAGGTGCGGCCAGAAGTGCAACATGGCGTTCACTATTTAGAAACCATTCTTACAGCTTAAAAAACATGATGTAGTGCTGAAAAAGATTAGGGTTGAGAGTTAAAGTCCCACTGAAACGGAAGTTAGAGCGTCTTTAGCTTCTGTACTGTGACGTATTTCCCAGTGAAATGGAATATTTGAGCGGTGTACAGTTACAAGAGGGATTTAAATCAAATCCTTCACATTTGATTGGACCGCTAAACAGTGGGCGGGGCTACAGAGAGAAACGGAGCTACAGAGGACTGTTGGCTCCACACACACCAGGTTGAAGAATGATTGATGGGTGGATGTCATGATATTATTGGTTGAAATTGGTTGGTTCATGCTTACGTAAGCACACTGCATATTTTGTTTTACAGGAAGAAAACATGATTGGATTTTGATATAAGAATACAAAGAAATTGATTTTTTTTTTTTTTTTGGCATATATTGTTAAATAGGTGCACAATGTGACCGGGGATGTGATCTAAAAGGGTTAAAAATGCATTTTTCATTTCATCTCGACTTTAAGGAACGATTGTAATCAGTGGAAGGTCCTCACAATTATAGTAATGCAGACATTTGTGTGTCTGTGCGTGTTTATGTGTGTATGTTTGTGTGCATACGTGTCCATATGTGTGCACATGTATATGCTTGTGTGTGTGGCTGTGTAATAATAATAATAATGTCTGCATGCATGTTAGTTGCTTCTTTATTAGGAATTTCATTAATGACCGCTAGTCCTCTTAGGATCCACAAATGTGTTTGTGTGTGTGTGTGAGTGCATGTATCCGGGTGTACACGTGTATATGTGTGTTTGTGTGTGTGTGTGTGTGTGTGTGTGTGTGTGTGTGTGTGTGTGTGTCCGCCATCAGCTCTCCTGTTGTATTAGTGTGACCTGGCCTCAGGAGCAGCAGCGGTAGCAGCAGTAGTGGAGCGATAAAGAAACGATGTGTTGTGAGAATCAGAGCCTGGCTGCATTTGGTTTAGGCCTGCAGGAATAACACGGCAAAAAAAGCTCAGCTCAGCAGTTTGTGTATGTATGTGTGTCTGTGTGTTTGTGTGTATGTGTGTGTGTACCGATATATACATATATATATATATATATATATATATGCATTTGTGTTTGTATGTGCAGCATGTACACGTGCGGGCATGTTATGTGTACGTTAGAGGTGAGTGTTTGTTCGCTGTCATTGTTTTAGTGCGTCTATGCGTCTGCTTGTGTGTGTATATGTGTGTGAATGCTGCAAGAATACTGGATGTGTGTGTGTGCATGTGTCTGCCTGTGTGTGCGTCCATGTGTATGGTGATTGTGTGTGTGTGTAATATATGTTGCAAATGTGCGTATGTGTGTATAAAGCGGGGCCTTGTCCCTCGGGTGAGGTGGGTTAAGGCACACTCCTGTCTTTATTAATACCCCTCTGCCCCCTCCATTTTGGTCCAGAGACCCCCCCCACCTCCACCCTCCCCTCTCTCTCTCTCTCACACACACACACACACACACACACCCCACCCCTCCCTCCCTCCCTCCCTCCCTCCCAGGGTCTTATCTTAACCGTGGTGCAGGCAGACGGGACAGGCCACCGGCTGATAGCGATTGTTTATCCCACGGTGCAAAATTGCTGATCTGTCTTCTGCTTTTTCCTGACAGCTAGATGTTCATCTCTCTCTCTCTCTCTCTCTCTCACTCTCTCTCTCGCCCCACAGATACGGATATTGGCACCTATCAGTACTACGATAAAGGAGAGTCAGGTAAATAGTGTTTATATTGGATGTCTGTTTGTGTTTAAGATAAGTTGCTGTTTGCCTTGTTTTTGAATGTATGTGATTTCTTTATATATGAAGAAGGGCCTTTTGCTGCCTCCTGTGCTCACACAAACGTTAAACACACACCCACAAACACACACACACACACACACACACACACACACACACACACACACACACACACACACAGAGGTTATTAGTGCTAAGCTATATATTTCTATCTTCTACACCCGCTAACGCACACATACACTTGGGCACACAGAGGTTATTAGTACATAGGATTTACACCCTAAAACCTTATATATATACTCCCACATACCACACACACACACACACACACAGGTTATTAGTCGTCCATGTTTCTATCTCTTACACTCCCTGTGTTCCTGTTGACCTGGGGTCCTGCCACACAGCGATAGGAAAACTAAACTGTTGACTTTCTCCCAGATCACATAGCAAGAGGCCCCATGTAGTCCTGCCTCATGTTGCCCCGGGCCAGAAGGCTTCCCTTACATTGTGTTCAAATCAGGAAGCGCTCAAGTCGCTCCCCCCATGGTCCTAGTAGTTTAGGAACGGGATGTTTCTGGTGTTGGACTACCGGATCGGCCTCCTTCCCTTTATTTATTTGTTTGTTTGTTTGCTCATTCGACCCTCAGTGCAATATTTCAGACACTGCTGATCTGATTTTGATGATGAATGATGAATCTCATCCCTGCAAACTTACAGGTCAAAACTAGGTGACATATTTGTTACTGATTGACTGCATCACTTCTTAGGAATGACATGTTCAATGATGCCTTCTTCTTTAAGGATTTCAGCTTTCAGTTTCAAGTTTAGAGTAGTTTTGTAATATGAATGTTTGTTTCTGTCTTTCTTTCATTCATTTGCTTTGTGGTGAGGTGTACTTATAAGCCCCTTGTTTTTGTATTCCACCTATATTTGTAATTTACATCTCTTCTTTCAATGGAGTTCACTATGTAATATTAATGCATCGACCTTAGCTTAAGCATTATACAAATCTCCCTCTCTCTCTTCCTGTGCATGTTTCTCTCCATCACTTCTTCTATGTATTTTTCTGTCTCTCTTTCTCTCCATCTCCATGTTTCGTGCCTGTTTCTGTCTCTCTTTCATTCCTTTTCTTCTCTCTCTGTCTCTTTTTTCTCTCACCGTGTATGTTTTGTTCTCTCTCTCGCTCTGTGTACAGTATGTTTCTCTCTCTCTCTCTCTCTCTCTCCCTCTGTCTCTCATCATGGGGTTCTCTCCCTCCTCTCTCATCTGAGAAGCTGCCTTCTCTTTCATTCCAATCTTCAGTGGAGAGACGATGCTCTCGCTCCAAATCCTTTCATTTGGAGGATTACTAAAGTGTGGCTTGATATCAGAGTGGAGGTGGGGGGAGGAGGAGGAGGAGGAGGAGGAGGAGGAGGGGAGAGACGGAGCAGGAGAGCAGGAGAGCAGAATCGCCGTCTAAATGTGTTACAACATTTTCACACAGGGGTGTAACGATATGCTCAGTTCACAATTCGATTGGATATAGATTACAGTAGATTACATTAGATTATTAGATTACTTTATTTGTTACATGTTTTGCCTGGGCACTGTAGCATTGAACCTTAACAAATACAGAACAAGTGTGCGGATCCTCAGCTAGACTGTGAGAAAATTCAAAACTCAAGGATTTGTCCAGTGGAGTTTTGGCTCTTTATACTCGAAGGTCCTCACAGGATAGCATTTAAATGGAAGGCAGTGTTTCGTACTCTGTGTGTGTGTCAGTGCAGTGACTTTGACCCTTACGCTCCTTACTATTGGTTTCTTGTAATGTCGGCGATCTCAGAATTGAAGCGTATTTCACTGTAGCACTGGAAGTCACTGTGGATAACGGCATCAGCTGAATAAGCATAATGTAAAGCTACAGTGCATTTCTCTGAAGATTTTTCATGAATTTGTTTTGCGTCACAAGTTGTTAACCGTTTAACACACGGAGAAGAAAACAAAAATGAAACAGTTTAATACATAATAGGGCAGATAGTTACAGTACAATTTGCAGTCATATGTGTGTGTGCTTGTGTGTGTGTGTGTATGTGTGTACATGTGCGTTTGACTGCACCTACAACGCATTAACACATCTCTGTCCATCTCCACACTGCTCTGAAAGGTTAAATGTCAGTTCCAGATCTCCCCACCAGAGGGAGTCCCAGGCTCATTGGAGCGGCTCTGGGGGTCCCGCAGCCAAACACCCCCCAGCCCTCCCCACCCTGCCCCAGAGCAGGTGCCCATGTCTGGGCCTGTCTGGCCCCTCACTCCCTTATCTGATTAATACTACTAATCCTGGAGGGGGTCCTGCCTGCCGGAGAGGCCCGCTACCAGACAGGCCGCTTTCCTGCTCGGGGCGGCTGGGCCGGGAGGCGAGGGTTTGGGGTACACTCTGTCAAGATGTGGCCTCTTGGAGTTATGGGGCTGTTTGAGCTCCAGGTTCAGTCTGTGATACTTCTTTATACACACACACATGCAAATACACTAACTAGAATCATTTCTCCCATGCACCATATTTGCAAACAGACATGCAATAATAATCTGCAACATTTTCATATAGATAAATGTCCATTTTGCTATTCTCTATCACCAACTGATATAATACATCAGTGATTCAACCTATATCCAGTTCATGAAAGCTTCTACATCTGCTGTTCTATACACCCGGAGTCTGGTATCTCTTTCCTGGGTAAAATCCTCTGGAGCACAGGAAGTGATGCGTTTTATGTCTTCGTCAGCAGCAACAGCGGTTTGTTTGGAATAAACAGAAGAAGAAGAAGAACTGGGTAGTTAGCATGAGCAGCGATAGCCACCATGGCTGAACAGACAGAGAAAAGAGCGCCACCTACAGAAACTCAAACTGCATCAACAGAAGATCCAAGGAAAAAGACGCCACAGTATTGGACACACTGTTTGATTGACAGGTGATCTCTGGAAAGTGCAGTGCAGAAACACCACAGCAATGACAGTTTAGCACCAAAGATGTTGCCAAAAGAAAACAAACAAAACAAATGAGGAACTCAAGGATTTACCACCACATGCCATCTGTGTGTCTGGTTTATAACAACACACATTTGTGTTACAACATGAGTGACATGAATGAGAGAGTTACAGATGCCTGGAGCAGCCGGTGTTGGTGACTGACAGCTCATTAACTAATATGGACCTTACCTTAAAACTAGGATTTTAGTTTTATGTTTACATTTATATTTTAGGCATTTAGCTGAAGCTAACCCTTTAACCAGAGTAACTTACAATAAAATGCAACAGAAAAATAAGACTGAATTCCTAGATCAGCAACATTATAAGCAGCCAATAGTAAGGAGGTGAAGGGTCAGAGCCAGACAATATTCCTGTGACCTTAGGATGTTCATGTAAGTGCTAGAAATAAAAATAAAAATAAGACCTGTGGAGAGAGGTAGAGGGGGATTTGGTTTGGACAGACCAACCCTATTAATTTACAAATTCCGATTTCCTGCTTTTTTTCCTGTTTTTTTTTCATTTTTATATATATTCCAGATCACAACTCTGATTTGTCTTCTTTTTTTTCCAGCCAATCCATTGGAGCATCACTACTACAATGAGAAACTGCATTTCTCTGAAGGTAAGTGTGTGTGTGTGTGTGTGTGTGTGTGTGTGTGTGTGTGTTTGGGCGGGCCCTAATGGAGTGGAGGCCATCTACCAGAAATCGCTGCCCTAGTCAGTCAACCGGCCTTCTCTCTCTCTCTCTCTCTCTCTCTCTCTCTCTCTCTCTCTCTCTCCCTCTCTCTCCTTCACTCTCTCCCTCTCCCTCTCCCTCTCCCTCTCTCCTTTTCACCCAGTAGTGGAATACAAACACCCTTATCAGGAGACAAACACTCGTCCCCCTGCCCTCCCTCCCTCCCTCCCTCCCCCTCTCTCCCCCTCTCTCCCCTGACTCACCACCACCACCACCACCCTTCCCGTCCTCATTTGCATGCATCTGTTTACCTCCTCGTCCCGCTCGTTCTTAATGGAGAACCCCGTTTCTTAATGGTTCGTTTCAGTACAGATGAAGGACGGAGGCTGGTAAATAAACAGACAGGATAGCGATGGCACCATCTCGAAAACGGCAGACCTTCCTTCCCTTCTTCTCTCCCCGCTGAAGTTCATGTATATATGCGTGGGCAGGAGCAGATGCACAAATTCAATTAGCTGTTTTTTTTTTTTTCTTTCTTTCTTTCTTTCTTTTTTCCCCTCTCTCTGTTTAACCACTAGAGATGGAGGGGGGAGAGAGCAGGGGAAAAGGGAGGGCTGGGAAATTAAAATGAAGGGGCCTTGGTGTGGTGCGTGTTGAGATATGTGCTGCTAACTGTGAGGTTGCATTTGGGAGATAAGTTGAGAGCGCCAAAAGTGCTCACGATGAAATATTTCCTTCTCCTTGGGGACTGGTTCGCATCTTTTGAAGGGCCATTTTGCTTTCACTAGGACATTTTCACTCTTTTAGTGCACCTGCATCAGTCACCACTGTAGTCACCACAAAATTATAAATATAAAAATGTCACTACATCGTTTTAGTTCTTGTGTGTTACAAGTATGAGTGTTAGACTGGGTTTTTAACATTTGCGTAAGTGAGTGACATAGCTATGGGTGCTGAGAGCGGCCAATACTGGTAGTGACTGATGAACTGAAATGGAGATATGCATCCTGAAATATTGCTTTAATAGTTTGTTTATAATATGAGTGAGGGAATCTGTACAGGCAAGAT
This sequence comes from Centroberyx affinis, assembly GCF_046629955.1. Lineage (NCBI taxonomy): Eukaryota > Metazoa > Chordata > Actinopteri > Beryciformes > Berycidae > Centroberyx > Centroberyx affinis. Next base: position 135,178 of record NW_027279059.1, on the reverse strand, counting down.
TCTTGTCAGTGTTTTTTGCTTCTAGTACATTATTGAATAAAGTTGTGTATTGATACCAAAGACATGTAGAGTCATACTTTTGACACTGTTTAGAAGTGAAAGCCCACGCATTCTGTCCAAAGCAACAATTTCGCAAAAGGCAGGTTAGAGAAGAACGCTTGTGATTGTAAGGTTGACA